>NC_089584.1:20955434-21255434 GCF_019320115.1 Miscanthus floridulus
CCAAGTTAATTTTAGGTGCTCAGAATTTCCTCTGGCTTGCAATAAATAGCGCATAATTGAATGTGAAGAACAGAAGTACTCTCCAGCAGAAATTTTACCAAGGAAAATTACAAAGCGTTCTTGCATTACTTTAGGAGTTGTGTCATCTCTGTGCATGTACCTTACATCAGTAGAGACGGGCTCAAAATGAAACTCTGTAGCTTGTGAGACACCTTGCAATATAATCTGACCAAGTCAATGATAAGCCATGATAGCTCATCAAATAGCAGTGAGCAGATGATCCATTCTTCTGCGCACCTCCATACCAAAGTGAGTCATCACGTATGGGCCTGCCCTACCTGAAATCCGAATTCAAGTTAGCACACTCACATGTACATAAGTTGCACATTTTTCAGGCGGTGAGCAGGTCATTGTCTTAGGATAAAGAAAGGAAGAAGTAAATTACAGGAATACCTTTAAGCATGCTTTGCTCACTGGCAACCAGTTGACGATGTTGAAATGTGTGCTTCACAACAATGGTGCTGGCAACATGTAGTGAGCATGTCCCTTGATGAATGTATGTGTAGTACGAATTTTGTAAACAACAGGTAAGACTGTACGCAAGCGCAGAAGCCCAGGGCATACTGTACAAGCAAAACTACAAGGGAGCATGCACCTGAAACATTTGCAAAGAATCAAAAGGAATCAGTAAATAAGTTCTCCTGTGAATTTACCCAAGGGAAAGGGAGCTCATGGCTGGAGATAACTATAGGCTAACAAACTCACCAGATGAAGGGCTAGCAGGCAGGTCCCTCATCGAACCCAAACTGTAGATGAGGGATGTGGCTGGTGAGATGCGAGTCCTCCCCAGTTCCTCTCTTGCAGCGCCTCTCCAGTTCAGGGCAGCCGGTGATCTTCAATTTCTGCAGAGCAGGGAGGCCTTGTATCCACTCTGGCAAAGACGTGAGGCCCTGGCAGTGTGAGATCTCAAGCTCCTCAAGGGTGGTGAGGCGGCACATCGACTTGGGAAGGAAAGTGAGGCCCTGCAAACTGGCAATGCCAAATTTGCATAGAGAGCAGAGTTCCCCCAGGCTTTCAGGCAATTGGTGAAGTTCATCGCAGCGTTCTATTCGGAGCTCCTGAAGGGAAGCCAAGTGACCAATTATTTGAAGGTCCCTCAGGCTATGGCAGCTCCGGATGGTCATCTTTTGCAGCAAACGGAGTTCCCCTAGCCACTCAGGCAGCATGCAGATAGCAGAGCAGAAGTTAATAAAAAGAGACCGGAGGGATGTGAGGCTCCTCATGCTGTCTGGCAGCTCAGTTAGGCCACCACACTGGTAAATCTTCAAGGACTCAAGTGCTGTCATGCGTTGTAATAGCTCCCATTCATGTTTAGATCCTGATCCAGGTGCTGCTGTTGGTGACGATGAGGAAGCTGCCATACCCCATAGCTCAAGCTTGTTCAATTGGCTAAAACTGCAAGAGGGTGGGAGACTGGAGGATGAAGAGGGCCCTTCGCCTTGGCCCTGTCCTGGCAATAGTAGCAGTTGATCATTGCTCCTCTTCAACACCAAATGCTCTAGCGAAGACAGGAAGCATGAGTTCAGCATCAATTTAGGACATTCCTCAATATGTAGATCTGAGAGGTATTTACCAATTTTTATTCTTCCCCCATCCCCATCAGGCAAAGTCTCGTCTGCCATCCGTACCTCTCCCAAACTACGTAGTCCCTCCATTCTTAGCTTCACCAGTGAAGGAAATGGGCCTCCGCTTATGCTTCTAAGCAAAGGCATCCATTGCAGCTTAAGCTCCTCCAAGCAAGGCAACTCCATGAGACCTTCCAGATTGTTCAAGTTTTGGAAGCCATATAGCGTCATCACAGTCAATAATGGAAACTGAGGACGCCCCTGTACTCCGCCACCAACTTGATTCAGCATCCACCGTGTGCATCGCACACCTGCATACTCACTAATGTAAAGCTCTTTTATCTCTGGTGGTGGTTGCAGAGCATCAAATATAGCTTCTACGTTCCTCTCCTTGCCTGCGTCATTTCTCCCCCAATGTAGCTGTAACCTCTGCAAGTTTGTCTTCTCTTTCAAGCATGCGTTGTGTGCATCATCCAGGTTCATCACACTCACACATGCAATGCCTCTGATACTTAGGTCCCCAGTGATCATCCTAATATTCCCAAGCTCTGTTATTCTCGCAGATTTTTCACCCTCTGCCACAACAAATGTACTCAGAATTTGTATTTGGTTAAGCTTCCCAATGCCTGTTGGCATTATTCTCAACTTATTACATCCTTTTAGGTTCAATACTTCAAGTTTCTCCAGGTTCTCAATACCTTCGGGCAACTCTACTAGCTCACGACACCACTGAAGGTCCAAACACTCTAGATTTTTTAGTAATATGATACTTGGTGGTAGCCTCTTAATTTTTGTATGACTTATTCTCAGTACTATTAACCTTTTATTTGTACCAGTAAATTCTGGCAACACTTCAAATTCAATGCAACCACTAAGGTCCATGTTTGAAATCATGTGGCAACTGCTAACAGAACCTGGTAAACTCTTAAGCCGTTTACAACATGAAAGGTTGAGCGTTCTTAACTTCTTGAGGTTACCAATGGATTTAGGCAAATTGAGAATATCACCATTTGTTAATTGAAGAGCTTCAAGGCTCCAAATATCTGAGATAGCTTCAGGGAGCATTTCACATTTTAAACCAGAAATCTCAAGATACTTCAGATTTTTTGCCTGAAATATGGTTGTGGGTACTGATTCTGCATATTTCACAGTGATACTACGCAAGTGCTTTGCATTTTGCAAAGCCCTTCCAAACTTGAAATAATCACCATCTGCAACATACACTGCGCGCTCTTCTTTAAAAAGATTCTCAGACAGAAGATTTCGTGGTTGTTCAGTTATAGAAAAGTATCTGTAGCTCTTGGTGGAACTGGTTGCTACCTTTGGCACAAGAGGTAAAATTTCCTCATCCATGATGGCCAGGGCAAGATCATGAATCAGATCATGCATGGTGTATGTCACTCTTCCATATCCTTCATACACTTCTTGTAGAAAAGACATTTGCAGAAGAGAATCAAAGCACCTCTGCCCAATATGCTCCAAGTATTCAACACCGTTCTCTGGAGTGATCATATCATGAGCAATCCATAGGTCAATCAATTTTTCTTTATCAATTTTGTAACCTTTAGGAAACACTGAACATATTGCGAAACACTGCTTCAAATGAAAAGACATATTGAAATAGCTCAAAATCAAACTTTCCAATACAATATGTCTTCTGTCCTCAGCATCGAAATAGTCACCATCTCTTCTGGCATGCCACTCTTCTATCTGTAACTATTTGTTATTACACTGAAGTCGGCTCTTTGCCTCACAATTGCAGAAAATTTATTCTTGATTGCCTTCACCTTGTTTTGAAATATCAATGATTTTGGTATTGTGCACATATATTTGGACATAATACCAGACGCGTCATGTTTCTGAACCTTAAGTTGGAGCTCATCAACAAAACTATCAGCAGCATAAGCAACATCTTTCAACTTTGTAAGCCAACTCCCCGGAGCTTTATCTCCAACAGTTTCCAGCCAATTGTTGGCCTCCTCAACAAGATAATGAAGCTCCTGGAGATCCCTCGTTGCACCCACTATAGAGCTGTATTGACTATTTAGCAGCGGAGCTAACTTGTTCCCCACAAACTTCAATATTCCTGACACTACGGCAGCTTCCATGAGGCCCATTTTTTTTAGAGCTTATGTATCACCAGCCCCTAAAAACTGATTTGAAAATAACCTGTTACAACAAAAATAAAAATAAAAATGAGCAAGTGCTAAAATATGGATATTGTGTCACAGGTTGCAAATGGCTGAGTCCTGTAGTGTTGTCGCCCGTGATTATTTCATCCTTATTTTGCTGATCTCAAGTATGAATAATGCAGACCAAGATCTGACAAGGGTGCATGAAACAGAGGTCGATGATATTGATATCTGACCTGGGAAAATGGGTATGCAGGTGTTCCCGTTTGGCTTTTGTATTTTGCACTGCGTCTTTGCAAACAAAATCTCTGTAGCAACCCTGCTGATAAAAATCACCAGGAACCAATATAAGCAACATATATGGGAGGTACTAAAGTACATGGAGGAATTAACGCACTAATTAATAATAACGAGAGGGTTAGTATACCACAGCCTCTAGCACAGAATAATTAATAGTGATCTTGTATGCAATTATAATCCATGACTTATGAACATTCAGGTCGGAGGCACAGAACCTGAAAAAAGGGGCAAAAATAAAGGTCACTATGGAAGGACTTATCTGCCAAAGCCAAAACTGTTGATGTCGGAGAAGAAATGGACTAAGTACCAGGAAAAGAAACGAAACAGATGCCTTTTAGATTGTCCTCAGTCGAAAAGAGTAAAATACCTGGAGCTCAGATCTGTTCTTTTGAGTGTGCCATCTTCATTCTCCAAACGAGTTCCTCCTTTTCTCCTATGCAAATCAGAGGCCTGGGGTCTGCATAAGGCAGGGGAAACTTATTTTGAGCCTAGATCTAGTTTAGCCTATATGGTCAACCAGGGAACTGTGCCCTTCTGGAGTTAGGATGACCACGATGGGGAGCACCAAGGAGGCAAAGACTCTTATCCGGAATCTGTGAAGATGTAGCAATGCAAAGCACCACTATCCTACCACTGAAATTTTATACACTGATGGATATACATACTGAATTATTATTGTGATTCATAAATCATCTGCGTTACTCTGTTAATGGAAATGGGGAAAGCCTCGATTCAAAAAAAAAATCATCTGCATCACTGAATCTATCAATGGAGTATGTGGTACTCTCCCACAATCTCATCACGGAAATTTTAGTCCGTAGATATTCCCATATCCTGTCCAGATCACAGAACCAGCCCAAAAGTAGCAAGCACTGACTCTCCTACATACTGCTAATATTTGAGTCACTCACAGCCACAGCCCACAGGTAGCAAAAACCAACATTCTGAACTAGAAAAAGGCATAGGCGAATAGTATGGGCTTCCTTTCAGTAGTCTTCTTGTCGTTGTTATACCAATAATATAGAGATTGCTACTAATTAGTTCATGACTAATCAAATTAGATCTACTCCAACATAGTATACATATTTTACGATTCACTGAGCTAGTTGGTTCGATGAAATCAGGATGGACCGTGGAATGAAAAAAAAAACAAGCTCAAGAAAATAACATTTTTCAGCGAGTCAGACTCACAGCAAGCGAAACAATAAGCAGCCAGATCGGCACAAGACGAGAGAAGAGAGCGGATGACGAGCAAGGGACGCACCCGTGCAACGAAAGATCCAGATCCACGCATCTGATGGTAGTCGCCGGCGCCGGAGTGGGGCAGTACAGTGGAAGGTACGGGGCGATGTAGGTTGCCTAGTCCATTTCAGCTTTCGCTGGTTTTTTGGTTCGACAGGCGTAGACCTTGGAGTCACTCAAGGTAATCGTAAAATTTCATAAACCCCCTCCGAAGTCTCTCCCTCTCCAAAAGCGCATTAAACCCCTCCGAAGTTTTCTTCTCCTTTGAACTTTGAACAGGGGCCATAGGAGTAATTTGTACCGAATACTCACTCCGTCCCGATAGTTCCTGCTGGTTAAATTTTCTTAAATCTCCTGCAATTAAAATGAACAAAGTGTGTATATTTTTTATTGCGATATTTATTTTAGTTCGTCCGTCTGCCCACGTCTGCGATCCCACGATATCTCCTTGATTGAATATTGCATGTCATGTGATATAGGAATCACGGCAAAATAGGAAGTGAAAAATTATTGTGCTATCCATATACACATTCGGCCTGTTCGCTGGTTGGTTTCTGGGCTGGTTTGGGCTTGCTGGTGCTGGTTTATTATGAGAGGAAAACACTGTTGGCTGGCTGATTTGGGCTGGCTGAAAGCAACAAGCGAACAGGCTGATTGCATGTTTGCATGCACCAGCATACATGGCAACGAAAAAAGGAAAGAGAATTAACACAGAAGGAAAGAGAATTAAGACAAAAGTAACCTCTTTGCATTTCTGACAACCTTGCCAAATCTGCCTACATTTAATTACTCCTCATCTTTGCATTTGCAAAAGGGACAACTTTTTCCTCATTTCATTTGGTTTCACGCTCACGTGTTCCATCTGCCTTGGTCTCCTCCCTACTTGTCGCTCCCCTTGCGATCGCGGCATCGCTCCCCTCCCCTCCGTGACTCCCCGCTTGGCCGTGCTGCACGCCTTCGACCACCGTGAGGCGGCGCGGCGTCCACGGTGCTGGAGGGCCAGATCGGGGGCACCGTGGTGCTGGTGAAGGTGGCACAACGTCCCGGTGCTGGAGGCGACGCACGCGTCCTTGCGCGGCATCCCGACGACGTAGGTGGTCAACCAGGGTATGCTCACCCCTTCCCAGCTCTCCCTTCTGTGCGAAAAAACGGACACCTAAGTGGGGAATGTAACGCGGGCAACATGTTCGACAAAATGTGTCTCCATGCTAGCAAATCTTGGTGGTTGTGTCCTCGTAGATGCACCTGCGTCGAGAAGGAGAATGACCTACGTCGAGAATTTTTAGCTCATGTGATTTTTAGCAAGTAGTACTATAAAAGGGTCTCCGGAGATTAATCAGTCTCATGCTGCATGTTCCATCTGATTGCACAATTACCCTCTGGATTTTAGCATGGAATATATACTCAAGGGGAGAATGAGGAAACTGAAAGTCGGTGTGGGATTCAAAATCAAACCTACTATGCTTTTATATAATATATCCATACTGCTTTTTCTCTGCCATTTTTACACTGTAAAAATGCTAATTGTTTCTCCATAATATGGACTGTTTTTGTACATCACTCATGTGATGTTCTTTGAGTTGTATGTAGATTGGACAATTGCTAAAAGAGTCTGATAAATAATCTGGACATCAGAATACCACTTCATCATTGTCAAAATTTATTTCGTTACTGGCTCCTTGGTTAAATCTGCTAAGGTTAGCATTTGTTCAAGTTGACTGTCATGAAGATATTTATAGTTTCCTGATAATCAATTTTTCATGCCTAGCTACGGGTTACAAGAACGCTAAGTCTGTGAACATGCTTTGTTGTTTTGTCAAATCAGCCTTTCTAATTGTCAGTTTTGCTGAAAAATTTATGGTCACCTAATATTAAAAAACAGAAAATATGTAAAATTGACTACTTGTGGAACGTCCTACTTGACCCATCCTCTAACCCTTCTCCATCAGGAATCTGAATGACAAAACATGAGTTTACTCCTGCTTTTATTACTTGGTGTATGCCATCATGGGTATTCATCGATTCTCCAGTTTGGTTGCTGCGATGATTCATATCAATTTTAGATAGCTGCACTGTCAGGTTTAGTGTATGCTATCACGACTATCTATGTATTCTCCAGTTTGGGTGCTATGAAGATTCATCGTATCTGCAACCAGTAATTCAGTGCACTTGGAAATTCTTGTGTTTTTCTTTTCCAATTAGCCATTCACAACTAGACCTGAGATGAAAAGATGCAAAAAATAATTCAGTTATTGTTGGGCTTTTTTTGCTTCATAGTGTCTGTTTCTGTTGATATGCTTAGATTAGGTTCTTATATATAAATTTTGAATGCTTAATTTCAGGAACAACTGAAGGAATGACGCAAGATGCTGATGGGGTTTCGGATGCAGTTCAATAAATAAAAGGAAGACCAAACGTTGTATTAATTTCAGGAACAACCTACGTCTAGATGTTGTTGATATTAGGTAGCGTCAATGGAACTTTTTAGCTTGATGGGATTTCATGAACATCTTTCCATCAACATCACAAGGTGTTACATAATTAGCAATTGATATTAGAACCTAAAAACAATTGATCATTCAGGTAGTCAATAGGATCCTGAATGGGCACGATAGGAGGTGGCGCCCATTCAGGTAGTAAATAGTTTTAGCATGTGTGTCTCTAATGATACTTATTTTGTATCATGAATATTAATATTTTCTAATACAAACTTAGTCAAAGTACATTTTTTTAGACGGAGGGAGTATTTCACTCTTTCTAGCGTCAATGGAACTTTTTATCAACTCTCTCATGGATAAGTTTGATAATACGAATTTATTGGTTAATTTTGTGTTCAGTGAAATCACAATGGAACATATGCAAAATAATGAAGGTCGTGCACCATTTGAAGACTTGACAAACATCATCAATGGAGGTAATTATTTATACTCATGTTCATATATGCATTCACTTGTATTATTTATGGTAATTAAGCAAATATTTATCAACTTATTTTCTAACAGGTAACCATACAACATCAAATTCATAAGCGCAAATAGATGAACGTGCGCAGCGTAAAAGAGAAAGAGAAAATTTAATACAAATTGTTTTTTTCATTAATGTTATCTATTTGAGAAGAAAAAGTGTAGTGGGCAACCCAATTGTGGTTCATGAAAATGTAATAATAAATTAATATTCTTGCAATATATGCCCTTATGTATTTTATTTGAGACCGTACTTTTCTATTATATATAGGTGCTGTAAATGCATCCTGTTCCATCGACAAATTGTCACGTGTCCAAAAGAACGTAAGCGTGAGCTAGATAGAGCACGAAGGGCTGCAATGTCTTCTGAACAAAAGGCGCTTTTAAATAAGAGACGACGTGACTTGTATGCACGGAAAAATGCTACAAGAAAACTGCAAATGACTCCACAAGAGAAGGAGTTGAAACGAAAAGAGAGCCAGAAAAAATACAATAGGATGGTGAGAAAACACCGAGCAAACAATTTGCATCCAGACTCAATAGCCATGGAGAGCCCTCACTTTAACCCTCAGTTTATTTTTCCTTCTTCACCTCAATCGCATGAAGCGCCTTCACACGAGATAGAAATACGCGAATTGAGGGGCACGTCTATTAACGTCGCGCCGACTGTAGTTCAAAATCCAGAAGTCTAGACCCCTGAAGTGGCTGCGACACAGACCATACATAGACAATGAGTGACCACTGGAGAGAGAAATGCCCTTCTATCCTGTCGCAATCAGGCTTAATGCGATTTAAAAAAATATCCACGCTTTGTTCTTTTTAGTTGTAGGAGATTTAAGAAAATTAATCAGCAGGAACTATCGGGACGGAGTGAGTATTCGGTACAAATTACTCCTATGGACCCTGTTCAAAGTTCAAAGGAGAAGAAAACTTTGGAGGGGTTTAATGCGCTTTTGGAGAGGGAGTGACTTCCGAGGGGGTTTATGAAATTTTACGATTACCTTGACTGACTCCAAGGTCTACGCCTGTCGAACCAAAAACCAGCGAAAGCTGAAATGGACTAGGCAACCTACATCGCCCCCGTACCTTCCACTGTACTGCCCCGCTCCGGCGCCGGCGACTACCATCAGATGCCTGGATCTGGATCTTTCGTTGCACGGGTGCGTCCCTTGCTCGTCATCCGCTCTCTTATCTCGTCTTGTGCCGATCTGGCAGCTTATTGTTTCGCTTGCTGTGAGTCTGTGACTCGCTGAAAAATGTTATTTTCTTGAGCTTGATTTTTTTTCATTCCACGGTCCATCCTGATTTCATCGAACCAACTAGCTCAGTGAATCGTAAAATATGTATACTATCGGTCTGTTCGCTGGTTGGTTTCTGGGCTGATTTGGGCTGGCTGGTGCTGGTGTGGTGAGAGAAAAACACTGTTGCCTAGCTGATTTGAGCTGGCTGAAACCAACAAGCGAACGGGCTGTATGTTGGAGTAGATCTAATTTGATTAGTCATGAACTAATTAGTAGTAATCTCTATATTATTGGTATAACAACGACAAGAAGACTACTGAAAGGAAGCCCATACTATTCGCCTATGCCTTTTTCTAGTTCAGAATGTTGGTTTTTGCTACCTGTGGGCTGTGGCTGTGAGTGACTCAAATATTAGCAGTATGTAGGAGAGTCAGTGCTTGCTACTTTTGGGCTGGTTCTGTGATCTGGACAGGATATGGGAATATCTACGGACTAAAATTTCCGTGATGAGATTGTGGGAGAGTACCACATTCTCCATTGATAGATTCAGTGATGCAGATGGTTTTTTTTTTTTTGAATCGAGGCTTTCCCCATTTCCATTAACAGAGTAACGCAGATGATTTATGAATCACAATAATAATTCAGTATGTATATCCATCAGTGTATAAAATTTCAGTGGTAGGATAGTGGTGCTTTGCATTGCTACATCTTCACAGATTCCGGATAAGAGACGATTTGTTGTCTGTAGCAATTTTTCTGGTTATGTTGCTCGATTTGAGTTCATATTGGTCTGGTTATTTGCATGTTTTTTATTCATTCAATGTGTACTGTGACCAGAAAATGGACCTGAAGTCCTGAACTGTCAACTGCTCTGCACTTGATCTGAACGGCCGCTGGTCTCTGCTTGGTCTGAACTACCAGTCGACTTATACTTTCCTGCACTTGCAACAGTGCCATATCTTTGCTCCAGAGAGATATTGTTGTGGTTAAGAACATAGAGAAGATGGAGTTGGTTGTAGGTGCTTCACAAGCCACCATGAAGTCTCTCCTGGGAAAGCTGGGCGGCCTTCTCTCCCAGGAGTATACTTTAATCAGGGGGGTTCGTGGTGACATCCAGTACATCAACGATGAGCTTGCCAGCATGCAGGCATTCCTTCGCGACCTCAGCAACCCAGATGATCAAGACAACCGGACGAAGGATTGGATGAAGCAGATCCGTGACATTGCTTATGATGTTGAAGATTGCATTGATGACTTTGCCCACCGCCTCCCTCATGATTCCATCAGTGATGTCAAATGCACCTTCATAGTCATGAGACTCTACGAACTCAAGACATGGTGGCCGCGCCGTCAAATTGCTACAAATATTTCTGCACTTAAGGTCCGGGCACAACAGATTGCAGAACGACGCAGCAGATATGGAGTTGAAAATCCAATCAAAGGCAACAAAAATAGACCTGGAATCCGATCCACTATGTACAGCGACATTGCTGAGCATCAGGTTGCAGACCATCAGCTCATCAATATTAAGGAGCCTGTGGGGATGAATAACATAAAGGAGCTTCAGGAGTGGGTAACCAAACCTCACCCAGAGCGAACTGTTTTGTCGATTATTGGATTTGGGGGTGTGGGTAAGACCACCATTGCCACAGCATTGTACCGGAGAGTCAGTAATGAATTTGACTGCCGGGCTTTGGTCACTGTGTCTCAGAACTATGACGAAGATGCAGTCCTCAGTAGTATTCTGAATCAAGTCATGCCACAGGACAGAAATCAGGAACAACGTGGCAGTGAGGCAGCAAGCTTCGAAAAGAACCTAGTGATACACATTACAAGCAAACTGAAGCGAGCTGTGTCACTGGACCAAGGTGACAGAAAGCAAGGCAATGATGGGAGTTCTGGTACAAAGCAGATCAAGATAAAAACAACGGGCCGCGATCAACTTGTCAAAGAGCTAAAACAGCACCTGGATGAAAAGAGGTATATATTAAAATTATTTCATTGCTTCTTTGTCAATCCATTATATCCATTCCAAACACAACGACTATTTCCTTCTCAATATGGTTTGGTACTGTTAGATGTGTGTGTTAGGTGTGTATACTCACAGGGGTTTTCTGTATATGTACCTTGTACATCTAGCCCCATTGGCAATGGAATAGATTGAAGTTGCTCACTTCTAACAGGTATTCCGTTCAATCTTGTGATCTGGCCACCAGCTTAATGTCAGCAAGAGGGGATGGATATACATGGTACAATCATTGTCATTCTTTATCTGGACAAGGCAGCCTTGCATGTCTTGTCATTGTTTTCCAAACTAAACCTCTTGAGGAATGCTTGAAAGTGATGACACTTGTGTGCACACGTGGTACGAACATATAATATAAGGACTCCAACTTGCACTCTAGCTCATGGGTCATAACACATTAGCATCACAAATTGAAGCACAATCGCTGCCACTGCACTATGCAACACCCTTCCAGAACATGGCATTCATGGGGGTGGTCTTCCTAATGTTTCCTTTCAGCAGCAGGAGTGCCGACATGGCAGCTCCAAACCTTTTCAGTGTTTAATAAACATACATATATATGATATGGGAAGTTGGGAACCATCTTAAAAATGATGAACAACCTAAGAGAAGCTAAGAAGCTTCATCATTATCTTTTTTTTACTATCCTTGAAAAGGTATCAAGAGAGACTAAAAATTAAACATGGATGTGGTAACTAACTAACTAAAGTACCAAAAATCGGTACCTCCTTGTTATCAATGATCTAGGATTTAAACTTGGGTTGCCTGAATGTAAATCCACACCCCTAAGGCCCTAACCAAGCCAGGATTAGTTCCTTATATTTGGATTTCATAAGCTCAGAAGAAGAAGAACCTCACCTAATAATAAACGGAAAAAGTCTATATAACCCCCCAACTATTCAGGGTGGACTACTTCACCCCCCAAACTATAAAACCGAATTTTCTACCCCCTGAACTTTCCAAAACCGGTCAAATAACCCCCCAGAAGGTTTTGGACAGTTGTTTTGCTACAGTGACGGTGGTTTTGTCTTTTTCTTTTTTATTTATTTGTGCTGAATCTTTGAAAAATCGTAGTAAATCACAGAAAAATCATAAAATGGAAAATCTAATTTTGTTGGACTCCACATGAGTAGATCTACACAGTGAACATATAATATGGTATGCTTTATTACAAAGTTTTTGCTGTAGCTTTATATCTATGTTTTTCTATAATTAATTTAAATAATTCATAGTTGCAGCTTCTATGTTCCAATTGTGGTGAAATTTTTATGGTGGGCTAATTATTGTATGATTGAACTGTAGTAAAAATTTCATACTCATTGGATCATGTATAACTTAATTATAGATTTATTTAGGTTTATTCTTGTTAAATCTGTGTTTTATCTATAACTAAGTTATACATGATCAATGAGTATTAAATTTTTACTATAGTTCAAGCATACAATAATTAGCCCACCATTAAAATTTCACCATAATTAGACCATAGAAGCTGCAACTATGAATTATTCCAATTAATTACAGAAAAGCATAGATCTAAAGCTACAGCAAAAACTTTGTACTAAAGCACACCATATTATATGTTCAATGTGTAGATCTACTCATGTGGAGTCCAACAAAATTAGATTTTCCATTTTATGATTTTTCTGTGATTTACTACGATTTTTCAAAGATTCAGCACAAATAAATAAAAAAGAAAAAGACAAAACCACCGTCACTGTAGCAAAACCACTGTCCAAAACCGTCTGGGGGGTTATTTGACCGGTTTTGGAAAGTTCAGGGGGTAGAAAATCCGGTTTTATAGTTGGGGGGGTGAAGTAGTCCACCCTGAATAGTTGGGGGGGTTATATAGACTTTTTCCAATAATAAACCATGTCTTGGACAGAAGATAACCTTGTATCTCATGCAATTTCTTTTTGTTTTCTTGCTAGGTATCTCCTCCTAATTGATGACATATGGTCTGCAAAAACATGGGAGAGTATCAGAAACTGCTTGCCAGATAATAAGAAACGCAGTAGAATTATAGTGACAACAAGATTTCAAGCTGTTGGTGCCGCATGCTCCCGGCGAGAAAGAATTGATCTTCTGCATAGAATTGATTTTCTCAAAGAGAATGACTCCAAGAGCTTATTTGATCAAAGTGTTTCTGAATCCATAAGCAGCAAACACAGTGAGAAAGTTCAGGAAGACAAACACAGAGTTCAGGATCAAGACAAACACAGCCAGAAAGTTCAGGGTGAAGACAAACACAGCGAGAAAGTTCAGGATCAAGACAAACACAGCGAGAAAGTTCAGGATCAAGACAAGGAGATTTGGAAAATATGCGGGGGGCTGCCGTTGGCCATAGTCACCATTGCTGGCCTTGTTGCCTGCAATCCAAACGGGGGTGAAGTTTGTAGGTCAGTATTTCCAAAGTCAGTAGATCGTCTTACTCTGGATGAGGTCACAAGGATACTCGATTGTTGCTATAATGATTTGCCTGGATATCTCAAAACCTGCTCACTGTACATGAGTGTATTTCCAAAAGGTTGGAAAATTAGCAGGAAGCGTTTGACTAGGCGTTGGATAGCTGAAGGTTTTGTTAGCGAGGGGCAAGGTTTGACAGAGGAGGAAGTTGCAGAAACTTACTTTAATCAGCTCATGAAAAGGAAGATAATACGCCCTTTGAAGCACAGCAGCAATGGAAAGCTAAAAACCTTTCAAGTTCATGACATGGTTCTTGAATATATCGTATCCAAGTCAAGCGAAGAGAATTTTATTACTGTGGTTGGTGGCCACTGGATGATGGCAGCGCCTAGCAATAAAGTCCGTCGGCTTTCTATGCAGGGTAGTGGATCCAAGCCTGGAGATTCAACAAAAGGCATGAACTTGTCTCAAGTGCGATCACTGACGGTTTTTGGGAGTCTGAATCAGCTTCCTTTCCATTCATTCAATAATGGAATAATACAAGTGTTAGATCTTGAGGGATGGAAGGGTTTGAAAGAGAAACATCTGGATGACATATGTAAAATGCTTGTACTGAAGTATTTGAGCCTACGACGAACAGAAATTACCAAAATTCCTTCAAAGATTGGGAAACTCATATACTTAGAAACTCTTGACATAAGAGAGACAAATGTAAGGGAGCTGCCTAAATCTGTAGGCCAGCTAAAATGCATCAGTAACATACTTGGTGGGAACAAAAACCCACGGAAGGGGGTGAGATGGCCTCAGGAAAAAAGTAAGGAAGCAAGAAAAGGTGCATTGCTGCAAGAAAAAAGTAAGGACGCACTGAAATCACTTCGTATACTGTCAGGGATTGAAATTGTTGGGGAATCAACAGCTGTAGAAGGCCTTCATCAGTTGACAGGACTGAGGAAGCTCGTCATTTACAAACTTAGCATACCGAAGGATGGTCAGGCCTTCACAGAATTGCAATCCGCTATTGAGTACCTTGGCAGCTGCAGTCTGCAGACCCTGGCAATCAATGATGAGGGTTCTGATTTTATCAACTCATTGGACTCCATGTCTGCACCTCCAATATACCTCGTTGCCCTTGAGCTGTCCGGCAAGTTGGAAAGACCCCCACAGTGGATCACTAAGCTCCATAGTCTTAATAAGTTATCCCTATCCATGACAGTTCTCCGGACAGATACTCTCGAGCTCCTCCGCTCACTGCCTTCACTGTTTTCTCTCACCTTTTCACTGATTGCAGCAAACCCAGACCAGGACATAGAGGACATTCTTGAGAAGAACAAGACATTGTCTGACGGAGAGGTCTTTGTTACTGCTGGATTCGAGAAACTAAAGCTGCTTCGCTTCTTTGCACCTTTTGTGCCAAAGCTAGTCTTTTCAGACAATGCGATGCCAGAACTCGAGATGATTGAGATGCGGTTTGAAGCCTTCCATGGTATATTTGGCACCGACACCCTAAAAAAACTCCAAGAGGTGCATCTCCGAGTTAATGATCATGCTGATGGAATGACCAGGATCTTTATAGATGATTTGAAGAACAATGAGAGAGTGAGGGTAATCGTTGACTACATCGTCACCGCTTGAAATGGCAGGATATTGCTTCCACCCAGGGCACTTAGCTGTCTTCTGGCACTGCACTGGGATGGACTAGCACTACTATTGGTTGTTTTTCCTTTGTGCTACCGTCATGTTTGATCACAGTTTGTACTGAAGAGAGGATCCTGTAAGAACTATTGCAGTCCTTTTCCTGTTGTATGTTCATGTTTTGGTCTGTCACTCTTGTAATATTACTTTAAAAAACTCGTAATCATGTGGTGTATTGGCATCATGCGTCCCTGCGAGATCTCTTTGTTATGAAAAATTATGTCAAACTGTTCTAAGCCTGTCATGTTACCTACAGATCGTCCTGTTTGCTTGGCTTATAAGCCGTACTTTTTTTAGCCAACGAAAAATATTTTTCTCTTACAGCAAATCAGCCAACAGTACTTTCAGCCATAACTTATCAGCCAAAAGAACGGGGCTCTAGATCAGATCACAGTAAAAGCAGCCTGATCATGAGACCCTTGAACACGTGACGAACAAGAAGCAAACATACATTGGCCTTGTTTGCATGGTAAAACGACGAATAATAAAAACGAAAGATCGGGTATACATATATGTACTTCTTCGGTCCATAAAAAATCACTATAGGACTCGTAAGTATTATAAAAATATATTTATTTTAAAAATACTGGCAATTTTTATATCTTCACATAAATTTATTATAAAAATATATTTAACGATCTATCTAATAATAATACTAATTATATGTTATAAATATAAATATTTAGTTAAAGTTAAACATGTTTAACTTCTCAAGAAGAGAGAATATACCATTTAATCATCTCTTCCTAATTCTTTCTATATACTATTCTGCCGTTCACCATTGCGTGCTCAGCCAGGATTGAAGTTTGACCGACAATTTGGCTTCAAACTAGTGCTACTGCTAGATTAAAAAAAAACTAGTACTACTGCTTTTCATCTCAAATTGGCGCCGTTCACACAAGGGACTGCTCTCCTTTTTTTTTTTTTTTTTTTTTTTTTTGAAAACCTTGTGGAAGGAAACTCTGGCGGGGTCTTTTTTTCAGATGGAGAGGGGTTCTTCTTTGTTGGATGGGAAGAGGGGTTTTCACTTTTATGGGAGGAAATCAAGGACCTTTCTTTCGCATTCAGAACAAAAAAAAAAAGAACCTTTCTTTGGATTGGGGGTTTTTGTGTTAGGATGAAATCTTGAATCCTATTTGGAGGGGAAGAATTCTGTCTTCTAAGAAATGCTGATATCATGCTGGATTGATTTGATTCTTGAAACTCTTGCCTTTGTTTTGGGTCGCAGTGCGAGACCGGCCACGTCGTGTGCGGTGCCTGTCGCGGCAGCCACGTCCAGGCCTGCGCCGGCGCCGGCACCTACGTCCCCTGCGCCAAGCTGGACGGGATCGTGCGCGACGCCAAGGTGGCGTGCGCCTACGAGGCGTACGGCTGCACGAGCTGGGTCGTCTACTACGAGGCGCTGGACCACCACCGCTACTGCCGGTTCGTGCCCTGCCTCTGCCCGGACCCTGGCTGCGGGCACTCCATGTTGAAAAATAACCGGTTGCTTGCATATTTCTATTCTTAGTTTGTCTAGCGGTGAGCACGGCGTCATCCGCGTCGTGCGTGTTTCCTTTCATGTAGAGCGTGTGTGTGGCGAAGCTTGGCCCGGCAATGGTGCCCATGTTCCGTGGCTGTGGGATGGCGCAGCTAAAACGGGGCGTGGGCGGATGTGCTTATGGCCTTGCCAACCGTGTAATCGTGTGACTCAATAAAAGGAGAAAGAAAACATAAAAGCAACAGTTCTGCGCGCTACACAAAAATCCCTGAGTTCCATCTGTTCGTCGCGTTCGTCGCGAGTTCATCGAACGAGAGAGAGAGGGAAAGCGAGCGTTCCAGCGAGAATTGATCCTGATCCAGTTTCTACAAGTGGCATCATAGCCCGTTTCCATCGCTGGGATCGTCACCGAGCGATTACCGCAGCATTCATGCCGAGAAATTCGAGATCGCCGGGGTGGCGACGGTCTTGGTCTCCAACCGGCAGCCGCGCAGGAGGAACCGGCGGGGGTGACCGTGGGCTGGTGATTCACCGCGCAGTCAAGGAGGTCGGCAATGCTGGGTGGCCGATGTCAACGAGGACGAACTACACCGACTGGGCGGCGTTGATGCGTGTCATGCTGCAGGGCAGGTACCTGTGGGACGCTGTCAATGTCGGCACCACCAACTTCACCGACGACCGCAACGCCCTTGAGGCGCTGTGCAAGTCGGTGCCGACGGAGCTCCAGGGGAGCATGGTCAACAAGAGCACGGCCAAGGCGGCGTGGGACGCACTGAAGACGCGCCACATTGGCGTTGATCGCGTGCGGAAGGCCAGGGCGCAGACACTGCGCCAGGAGTTCGACGCGCTCACCTTCAAGGAAGGGGAGTCCGTCGATGATTTCTCGTTCCGCATCACCAAGATCACCGACCAGCTCGCGATTTTGGGTGATGTCTACGAAGAGGAAGCGATCGTTCATAAGTTTCTTCACGCCCTATCGGATCGCTTTCATCAGATTGCGGTGGCCATCGAGACCCTCCTCGATCTCGAGGCGGTTTCTCTGGAGGAACTGGTTGGGCGTCTGAAGGCGACGGAGGAGCGATTCGATCGTGGGAAAGGCAAAGGCGGCGGCGGATCAGGCAGCAGTGGCGTCGGCAAGGAGATCGACGGCAAGCTGTACTTCATCGAAGAGCAGGTGATCGCCCGTCTCGCGTCCCGCCTCAACATTAACGCTGACGGGTCGGCGGCGCGAGGCAAGGCGACGGTCGGCTCTGGCAAGCGTCGCGGTGGACGTGGCCGCAGCAAGGAGCGCGGTAAGGAGACGCGCTCAGGACCTCCCAAGAGGGGCCACGGCGGCAAAGTCAACGACGACGCCTGCCGCTACTACGGGAAGACCAGACATTGGATCCGAGAGTGCCGCAAGAAGAAGCGTGACGAGGCGGCGCAAGCACAGGCAAACCTCGCCCATGCAGAGGAAGAGTCGCCGTCGCTGTTCATGGCGGTGGTGGCACCTGCCGAGGAAACCGTCCACAGCGCGCACATCGTCGAACAGGTCTTTCCTCAACGAACGCAAGGTCATGGCGGACATCGAAGACGGCAACGACTGGGGAGAGTTGAAGTGGTACCTCGACACAGGAGCGTCGAACCACATGACCGGCGATGCGTCCATCTTCTCCGAGCTGAACCACGGCGTCATCGGCTCAGTACGGTTTGGCGACGGATCGTTGGTGGAGATCGCAGGGCGTGGCACCATCCTGTTCGAGTCGAAGGACGGCGGCCACCGTGCGTTCCATGACGTGTACCACATCCCACGACTCTGGAGCAGCATCCTGAGCATCGGTCAACTCGATGAGAACGACTGCAAGATTGACATCGACGACGGCGTTCTCCAGATGTGGGATCGTGGCAGCCAGGAGCTGCTCACCAAGGTAAAGCGCTCGACAAACCGCCTCTACATCCTCCCGCTCAAGCCGGCGAGGCCCGTGTGCCTGGCAGCCAGCTACAACGACGACGAGTGGAGATGGCATGCTCGGTTTGGCCATCTCGGGTTCCAGGCCCTGCAGAAGATGAGCCACGGCGGCATGGTTCACGGACTGCCTTCGATTGAGCATGTCGAACATGTCTGCGATGCGTGCCTGGCGGGGAAACAACGTCGAGCACCTTTCCCGCAGGCAGCCAAGTACCGCGCCTCCAAACCACTCGAGCTTCTTCACGGTGACCTGTGCGGCGTGGTGACTCCACCAACACCCGGCGGCAAGCGTTATATATTGCTCGTCGTCAATGACATGTCCAGGTACATGTGGGCGGTACTTCTCGCCAACAAGTCCGACGTTGAGGACGCGTTCAAGAAGCTACGCGCCGGTGTCGAGAATGAAGCGGGGAGGCGGATCAAGGCGTTCCGCACTAACTGTGGGGGGGGGGAGTTCACGTTGGCGAGCTTCCACGAGTACTGCTCCGACCACGGCATCAAGCGGCATCTCACTGCGCCGTACAGTCCTCAGCAAAACGACGTGGTGGAATGCCGGAACCAGTCTGTGATCGCCATGGCGCGGAGCATGATGAAGGCCAAGAACATTCTGGCCTGGCTTTGGGGGGAGGTCGTGATGACAGTCGTCTTCCTGTTGAATCGCGCCCCAACGCGGAGCCTAGTGGGGCGGACTCCATACGAAGCCTGGTACGGTGACAGACCGGCCGTCCACTTTCTACGCGTGTTTGGCTGCGTGGCTCATGTCAAGGTCATGAAGCCGAACGCCGGGAAGCTGGATGACCGAAGCAAGAAGATGGTGATGATCGGCTACGAAGCAGGCTCAAAAGCCTACTGGGTGTTCGACCCCGTCGCGAACCGCGTGCACATCACGCGTGACGCGGTGTTTGAGGAGGGTGCTGCCTAGGACTGGAGCGCGTCTGACAACAATGGCGTGGAAGAGAATGACTACAGTGGTGGCCATGACTCATTTGTCATCGAGGAGTCCTGGGTTGAACTGGACGCAGGGAGCCAGACACCACTTCGTCAGCTAGACACGGGTCCGCAACGTCGACACCAAGGGGCGCGTCTCCATTGTCTGCAGCACCAGCATCGCCCTCTCGACTTTCATCACAAACAGCACAACCGACGTCGACGCCAAGCTCAGCAATGTCAGCGGCGTCCACTGCAACCTCATCACCACGAACTCCCCATGTCCAAGGTGGACCCGTACCGTGGCAAGGTAACCTGCCACCGAATGGCGCGATCCCCATCGAGTTCATTTCCCTAACGTCAGGTGCGCTGGAGACACTAGACGCCGACGACGACAGCGGCCTCCCTCACCGTTTCAGGGTCGTTGACAACCTGCTGCGACGAGCTCGTGGCAGATGGCGATCTGCTCCTCACCGTCGATGAAGAACCCACTACCTACGACGATGTTGCGAACCGCAAGGAGTGGAAGCAAGCGATGGTGGAAGAGCTCAAGTCCATCACAGACAACAAGACTTGGACGCTCACCGACGCACCGCCCGGCAAGAAACCCATTGGGCTCAAATGGGTGTTCAAGATCAAGTGCGACGCCGACGGCAACATCACCAGGCACAAGACCCGTCTAGTGGCGAAGGGGTACGTGCAACGCGCCGGCATCGACTTTGAGGAGGTTTTCGCGCCAGTGGCGAGACTAGAGTTAGTGCGCTTTCTCCTCGCCATCACCGCGCACCACGGGTGGATGGTGCACCATCTCGACGTCAAGTCGGCGTTCTTGAACGGTGACCTGGTGGAGGAGGTCTACGTCGAGCAGCCACCAGGTTTCACAATCCGGGGCAAGGAGCGCAAGGTGTACAGGCTCCACAAGGCGCTGTATGGTCTCCGACAAGCGCCCAGAGCATGGAACGCCAAGCTAGACAGCTCATTGCTGTCCCTTGGGTTCAGATGCAGCGCGGCGGAATACGCCGTGTATGTACGTGGCACTAGCGACAACCTGTTGCTCGTTGGTGTCTACGTCGATGATCTCGTCGTGGTTGGAGCAAACCAGACGGAGGTCACCCGCTTCAAGGAGGAGATGGCAAGGCTCTTCAAGATGAGCGATCTCGGCCCACTCCACTACTACCTCGGTATAGAGGTACACCAAGGGGAGAAGGAGATCACGCTGTGCCAAAGCTCCTATGCTGATAAGATCATCGCCAAGGCTGGGCTCGTGGGCTGCAACCCTTGCATCACACCGATGGAGCCGAGGCTCAAGCTGAGCAAGGTGAGCTCCAATCCTCCCGTTGATGCAATGTTGTACCGCAGCGTCGTGGGGAGCCTGCGGTATCTGGTTCACACCCGATCAGACATTGCGTTTGCGGTGGGTATGGTGAGTCGGTTCATGGAGGCGCCTACGACGGAACACTGGAGTGCCGTCAAACACCTCCTCAGGTACATTGCTGGTACGCGCTCTCATGGCTGTGTCAATAGACGCTGTGAGGGTGCTCTGGAGTTGATCGGCTACAGCGACGCCGATTTGGCCGGGGACTGCGACAACCGAAAGAGCACTTCAGGTGCCTTCGTCCTCGGCCAGAGCCCAGTGAACTAGCAATCGCAGAAGCAACGCATGGTGGCGTTATCATCGTGCGAAGCGGAGTACATTGCCGGCGCCACTGCGGCGTGCCAAGGACTCTGGCTTTCGCGTCTACTAGCCGATCTGGTGAACGCGAAGGTCGTCGTGCCATTGCTCTACATCGACAACAAGTCCGCGCTTGCTCTCGCCAAGAATCCGATGCTTCACGATCGAAGTAAGCACATTGACGTTCGTTTCCACTTCATTCGAGACTGCATCAACAATAATGGATCGTTGGAGACGGACTATGTCAGGACCGGTGATCAACTGACGGACTTGCTCACGAAGCCGCTTCCACGTGAACGTCTCCAGGAGCTACGCATTCGGAGCGGCATCATCAACGTTGGTGCAGCGCAACATGATTAGGGGGAGTTTGTTGAAAAATAACATGTTGCGTTGCATATTTCTATTCTTAGTTTGTCTAGCGGTGAGCACGGCGTCGTCTGCGTCGTGCGCGTTTCCTTTCATGCAGAGTGTGTGTGTGGCGAAGCTTGGCCCGGCAATGGCGCCCACGTTGATGGCGCAGCTAAAACGGGGCGTGGGCGGATGTGCTCATGGCCTTGCCAACCGTGTAACCGTGTGACTCAATAAAAGGAGAAAGAAAACAGAAAAACAATAGTTCTACGCGCTGCACAAAAATCCCTGAGTTCCATCTGTTCGTCGCGTTCGTCGCGAGTTCATCGAACGAGAGAGAGAGGGAAAGCGAGCGTTCCCGCGAGAATTGATCCTGATCCAGTTTCTACAAGCCACCTCGCCGGCGAGGCTGGCCGAGCACTTCTCCATCCACCACGGCTGGCACATCACCGAGGTCGACTACGCGAAGCCGTGCAAGCTCGCCGTCTGGGGCCCCGAGGACAAGCAGGTCCTGGTGGGCAAGGCGGACGGGTGCGTGTTCCTGATGTCGCCGTGCCTGGTGTGCGTGAGGGCGTGCGGCGACGCGGCCGTGGGGGCACCCCAGTACACCTGTAAGCTCTGGGCGCAGGTCGCTGGCAACAAGGAGAACCTGGCGATGGTCACGTTCATGGTGGCTAGCAGCGACCTGGCCGGCGGCTTCCCGGCGACCGACCAGGGCATGTTCCTGGCGGTGCCGCCGCCGCTGCAGCACGACGAGTCCGGCGAGCGAGCCCCACTCATGATCCGTGTTGACAAAGTTGGCGTGGCCGCTGCCAGTTGCAGGTCAAGGTCGCCGTCCACCACTCCGCCATCGAGCTTGCCCAGGAAGGATGCTGCTCAGTAGTGAGGATTGGAAACTAGACACAAATTACCTTGGTTATTATGTATTTGGCATTGAAACAAATCGGTCTTTCGTATTTGTCACTTAAAATTTTGAATTTTCTTATCTGGCATCAAGTTAAAATTTTCTCCCCTATATGGCACTCCCGTCAATTTCATCCATTCATCTGTTAGTTGACTATTTTGACCGTGTCAGTTTTTTCTTAGTGTGCCCAACATACCCTCTGTTACTCACGTATCCGATTTCTCCCTGGACTTCCCGAGCTGCCGAGTGCTCCTGTCTCCCGTGAGTCCGTGACCTTCTTTCCTGAAAAAACACCAAACCCTAGATTGATGGAAGGAGGAGGAGAGGATGATGGAGCAGAGGATGCTGTGGCCGGTGGCGCCCAGCACCAGCTGCGCGTGCCCTCTAGCGGGGCGACCTCACCCGGCGGAGCTAGGCCGTGGCGTGGTCGTGGCAGCAGGGCCGACGCTCCGGCCAGCCCGCGGCGTGGCGGAGGTGGCGCGGCCCCTCCGGCTAGCCAGCAGCGTGGCGACGGTGTCCAGCGGCTATCTCCCCTGCATCCGGTGAGGAAGCTTCGACGACGGCGCATAGAAGAGCAGCTTGCGGCGGCTCTGCCATCCCCTTCCTTGACGGTATGTGGTGGTGGATCTCGGCGCATCCTTCTCACCTCACCTCCCTGACTGGCCATGGCGGGCCCGCGCAGCCTCTTCCCCCACCGGCGGCGGTGGCCCCTTCCCCCACCACCAGCATCTGCCGCGGCGGCCCCTTACCCCACCACCACCAGCGGCGGCGGCGACCCCTTCCCCCACCACAAGCAGCAGCAGCGGTTGCCCCTTCCCCCATCGGCGAGGATGCTCTACGTCAAGGGCAGCAGCAGCTTCGACGTTGGCACCGGCCCTGCTCGCATCCACGCCGTGGCCTGCGGCCTCCTCGTCGCCCTCTGCCTTCGAATCGAGCTCATCTCTGCGGCTCCGTCAGCGCATCCTCCTGGTCGACGCGACTCCATGCGATCTGGGAGCCGCCTTCCCCCCTCAAGCACGGTTCCTCTGATTCAAATAGCACATCGTCTCCTGACACGAGCAGACCCTAGATGGCATGGGCACCGGCTGGCGGAGCCCAAGCGTGTGCCTCGACGGCCGCCTCTAGGCTGCTGACTGCAAGGATGGCTGCCGGTTGTATGCTTGATTCCATGTTTCTATGTTTTTTTTTCTTATAATGGTTTATATTTATATGTTTCAATGTGTGTGATTTCGATGTTTGATTCCCCAGAGGTGTGCTTTTCGATTAGATCCTGGGGAGCACGTGACGGCGGATGAACTGCTTGAGGTTCGTATGCGGATAGACAGCCATCCCCCACGTGAGCTGGTGTTGGCGGCACTTCCACGGCCGCCGGTGGCGCGTGTCTCCCACCGGCAGAGGCAGTGCCTCTCTCGATCTACTCCGGCAAGTTGCTATGAGACTATACTTCTGATGTTCAATTGTGGAATATGAGTAATTCGTAGTTTCGGTGATTGAGCGAGAAATATGAATACTTGTATACTTCTGATGTTCAATTGTGGAGAACTCTAGACGATTGGCTAGCTGTGACACCAGATGCTCAAACCTATACTATTCTAAGCATTTGTGGAGAAATATCTGTTTGTCGTTGTCTTCATGTCTTGGGATGATCTGACAAGAATATAGGACTGACCAAACTGAGATGAGCGAGCTGCTAAACTGCATCAAACAATTTCTGACCAAGCTAACTAGACAGGGCAAATCCCTCCCGTGCTAAGCCTACCCCAGCGGGACCTGCTCTTGTCTTAGAATTTGAAATTTATTATTTATTTATTTGCATGCTTCGATTATCAAAATCCCATGTTTTAGTTCACAATATATTTGTGATATTTATAATTTTCTTATTTGACAACATGTCCATCTATTATTTCTCTATTTGGCATCATGTATTTCTGCTACAAAGAAGGACATTCATGTCATTTTATCAGCCACTTGACGTCGTTACTAGGCCAAATGGACGGCTATGCTATCTAGGGAAGGGAATTTTAACTTGGTGCCAAATAAGAAAGTTCAAATTTTTTTATGTCAAATACGAAAGACTAATTTGTTTCAGCGTCAGATACATAATTCTCCATTAGCAGAAATACCTACTACTTCAATATTGCAGTGTTCGTAGTAGCTGGTTGTGATCGTTAGCGGTGAGGATCATCAGAATGGATTAGAGTTTAGTACTACTAGTTCTCAGCATTTTACTTGGTGTCTAATTATAGTTTGGTACCTTCAATGCAAGTAGCTCTACTTAACACGAGACCTAAATCTAAAATGGGTCTTCTAACACAATACCTATAGTCTTTAATAGAGTACCTATCTATTAGGTGCTAGGAGAGGTATAACCCAAATCTAAGTATCCTCTCTCCTGGAGACCCATTTGCAGAAAGAGTTGTCTTTTGGATTCTATCGTTGGAGAAGATAAAAATAGATATTAAACCATTTGCCTGTAGCGCTATCTAAAGGATGAATATGTCTTATATTTTGGGTCACGGTTGTTGGAGACAGTCTAATATTTATGCAGGCTATAATTCCAACAAGATTTGTGCTCCTGTGAAGTTAGTTCGTGCGTTCTTGACGGGCCTTCAGAGTTTGTATTTTGACATATCGGGCATGTTCGTTTGGCTGATAAGACAGACTGAAAAGTATTGTTGACTGATTTATTATGAGAGAAAAACAATATTCGTTCGTTGAAAAAGTACGGCTCATAAGCGAGCGGTACTCCGTATATGTTACAGTTACTTAATCATCGCTTCTGAATTCTAGATACTGTTGCATTGGCCATTGCTTGCGCAACCAAAGTTTTGTTCGTCTATGTTTTTACTGTAGCTTTATAGTGAATCACTGAACTGATGTGCGGAGCAGCCTGTGCTTCCCCTGGAGCTGGGGGTGGCATTTTGGACGCAAAAGCAAACATGCTGTGCTGCCGCCTACCTATAGATATACGGATTTTTTCGACAATGCAATTCCTATATCCTCACTATATCTAGGGTTTGTTTGGAACGTAGAAATTTTATATGAATCGCGCAGGAATTTCATAGGAATCAGATCAATTTCACAGAAAAACATAGAAATAAAAAAAATTTCCCACGTTCCAAACGTGCTCTTAAGCTTAAGAGTCCAGTAAGCTACAACAAAAATCCAGCATTGACGAACTTGGTGCTCTTTCGAGTATTTTGTCTGACTACCTTATTAACTAGGGTTCCTACCTAAGACTTGGTACTAGAGTAGTGGTCTACTAAAACCGACGTTGGAACTACGAAATCAACTTGATCTTCCGCAGATTAGCCAATTTTTTCACGGTCCCGAACATCAAACGATTAGTGTGAAATTTGTGCAATTTTTTTTCAGAGTTTGTCCTAAACATAAAATGACCCATTTTTGTCACCTACTCCACCGTAGTTTCAGTGGAGAAAAGCTTCCATAGAACTGAAAAACTTCCATACAGCTATGCGTGCTTCAGTGGAGAAAAGCTTCCATAGAACTGAAAAGAATCAGCTATGAGTGCCCCTTGCAAAATCCTTTTGATCAGCCTATTACTGAACCATATATTTTTAGGAGAAAACAGCTATAGACAATTCTGATAGGAAATTTACCGGTGAAAACCTGGGGTAAAAAATTCATGACTTTGCGTGACGAGTCTAGTAGCGAGATCCATGCCATCCGCATATTTGCTTACAAAACCACAATCTAAGCATACGATTGAGCTGGGGATGGATGAATGGATCCCTCTCCCGATCTCGCCAACGACAGTGAGAAGATGGGGAGGCCGCAAGCAGCACAGCCCCGAGGCGATCAGAGCTTGTCGATGAGAACGCCGGGGTGAATCTCCATGGACGCTCCGAGCATCATCACCGGCGACACGCCCAGCCACATCGCGTCCTCCGTCACGGCATCGCCGGGCGCCGCGGAACTCGGCACGTCCGATCCGTCTCCATGCACAGGCGAGTGCCCGCGCCCAGTTCAGAACGCACCAATCGCTGTAAGAGTAACTACTACGAACTTAACCAGAACTTCAGAACGCACCAATTTCTCAACAGTCCTGCAAATTACGGTAGTGACATATGTATGGTATGCAGCGAACGTAACCCGGAAATTAAACCCAGTATATAACTAGGAATCTTCCATGACATATCATGTTCTCCCAGCAATGCCTTTGACTCTGGATCAGATCACAGAAACCATGAACACAAGACGAACAAGTAAACAGAACAAGGCGACACGACACACAAAAGGCAGCGGCAATCCATCCACTTCCACTTCACTGCATTCTAGTTTTGTAATTATCCAGAGCTCGTCTTACATTGACAGCCATTGCGAAGAAAACCAAAAGTAACACCAACAACAACAGATCCAATGGTTTCACTGCGTCGTGGTAGCGTCGTACGAAACTAGCAAGCCTATCTAGGGCATGGGCATGGTCCACATGGACTTTGACGACGACACGGTCCAAGGAGTAGTACGCGTCCGGCACGAACAGGAACCCGTCAGTAGGGTATTGCCCCGCCCAGCTGCGCATGCAGGCCACGGAGCCCGTTGCCGACATCGAGAGCGCGCCGGGTTCGCCGGCGACGCCCACCTCCAGCTTCAACTCCAGCGACTTGTTGGCCGCGGGGCGCGGGCCGAGGCAGACCACCGACAGCGACCGACCCGAGCGAACGTCCCCGCCGTTGAGCAGCAGGAACACGCGCCGTTCCACCCGGTCCAGGAGCACCATGAACGGCATGCTCCGGCGCAGCGACACCCACCACGTGGACCCGACGAGGCTGAAGCTGCGGTCTCTGTCGAGGGCGTGCGCGTCCAGGATGTTGTCGTGGAGGAGCGGCGCGGACGCCGCGGAGTAGGCGCACGCCGGTAACGGGCACGCGAACGGCGCTTGCTGGCAGTGGAACGCCTCGTGGTCCCGCATCTCCTTGAGCTTGAACAGCTGCCTGCACCCATGGCTGCAGAACGCGCAGGGGACGACCACGCCGGCGATGGCGTCCTCCAGCGCCCGGCACCGGATCTCGCCGACGGGCTCGCGACAGGACGGGCAGCTCCCTTGGATGTGAACGCGGCAGGCATCGCACACGACGTGCCCGTTCTTGCACTGGCGCACGACGAATGAACAGTCAGATTCACCACTGCAGGCTGCAGCCGCGCGCCTGCAGTGAATGAAAGAAAGGCTGAAAGATGTGAGCTGCTTGCCTGGAAGATGGATCCTTGGAACACCGAGAGGCAGATGGGGCACTCAAACGCGTCCAGATTCATTGCTTTTCTCGGCGCTCCTTGTCGCCGTCTCCGGCTCCGGCGGCGGCACGCTGCCTTGGTGGATTCAAGCACGGATGACGGCGATGGTGTCACATACTGAGTATAGCTACAGTTGCATGCTTTCAGCTTTCACTCTATTGGACATGTAAGCCGGCATGTGGGCCGCGTGGTTGTCTCGGGCCAAGGCCCACGAATTCATGAACTTAAGTACTCGCTACGAGGGTGGTCGGGTGGTCAGCGAAAAATAACAAACTAAATTCCCAAATCTCCTTTCCCTTTCCGTGCTCCTCAACTCGAGACGGCGCCATCGCCGTGCTCACCGCCGAGCGTGTACACCGGCAGCCATTCCCACGGCAAGGGTCGCCACATTTAGTACTGGAGCCATCTACCCTTCCTATCCTGCTCGGATCCGTAAAATCCCGATGAGAAATCGCTCGATCTGAGAGATCGCCGCGCCTTGCTCGATCTGCTCCGATTCCGGCGATTGCTCTCGGTTGGTCCGGCAAATCAACCACCGCCGCCGCCGCCGCCGCCGCTGTCGCCTCCCTCATCCTATCCTCACACCCCCTACCACTGGCGCGCGGTCCAACCCTAACCACTCGATGCGCTCACCGCGCAGATGAAGTCGATGCTGATGCTAATGGAGACCTTCAACCGGTGGCGCCCCGAGGTGGACCACTTCTCCAACGAGCTCAGCAAGGAAGTCAAGACTCTCACATCGCGCGTTGAGGCGTTGGAAGCAAATCCCCGTACTGCTCCGCCTTCGGCCCCGAAGCGCGAGGAAGAGGGGCGGGACATGGGCCACGACGTTGTTCATCAACCATAGGGGTCTGACAAGGGGACTTTAGTCTTTCATCAGCCCCTGGCCAATGGTCAGTATCCTGAATCCACTCCTAATCTGTTAGATATGGGTGAATCGTCTCAGTGTTGTCACATGCCTGCTCACCATTATCATCATAAAGAAGTTAGGCTTCCTAAGGCTGTTTTTCCCAAATTTGATAGTTCCCACCCCAAAGTCTAGAAGGAGAAGTGTGAGAAATACTGTCATATGTACCAAGTCCCACTGCACCTTTGGTCTGAATTTGCCACAATTCACTTCCATGGTTCTGCTGCACTTTGGGTACAAACCTATGAAGCCCAGCACCCCATTAGTACATGGCCAGAACTATGTGTTGCAGTAGAAGCCAAGTTTGGTCGTGACCTTTACCACATTTCCATGAACGAACTCCTACACATTCGCCAAACTTCTGATGTGCAAGAGTACTATAACCGTTTTGAAACAGCTATGCATAAGGTCTTAGTGCATAACAAATCTCTAGATGATGTGTTTTTTGTGAGCAAATTCCTACAGGGCCTGAATCCAGACATTAGATCAGCCATAATTTTACACAAACGTAGAACTGTTGATGTGGCTCTGTCTCTGGCTTTAATGCAGGCTTTGGTGCTAGAGTCTCAGGCTAAGCCATTCTTCAAACGCCAAAACAGAGAATTCAACAGAGCTCAAGGCAGACAGTTTCCTAACCCTCAGCCTGGAATCATGGGGGCAATACCTCCATTTGCAGGGGAAAAAGCCAGGCCTAAATGGGATGACAAGTTGGCTGCTCTTCGAACTCAACGAAGAGCACAAGGATTGTGCATGAAATGTGGTGAAAAATGGGGCAAGAATCACAAGTTTCTTGAAAAGGTAGCTCTGCATGTTCTGGAGGAATTCCTAGAAGCTATGTAAACAGAGCCAGTCAAGGATGACTCATCTGAAGATTCTAGTGATGGTGATGATGAAGTCTTTAGTTTGTCCCAATGTGTTGTTGAAGGGGTCTAGGGCAAGAAAACCATCAAATTATCTGGTCTGGTGAATCATCAAGAAATCCTGATACTTATTGATTCAGGCAGTTCCTGTTCCTTCATCAGTGACAAGACAGTGCAAACTCTACAGTGCTCAATTACCTCTGCTCCATCTGTATCAGTGACAGTTGTCAATGGATAGAAACTCACAAGTGATCAGCAAGTCTAGAATTTCACTTGGTGGACTCAGGGCCAAACATTTACCCACCATGTTAGAGTGTTGCCTATCTCTTGCTTTGATCTAGTACTGGGCATGAATTGGCTTGAATCACATAGCCCTATGTGGATCCACTGGAAAAGGAAGCTATTAAGATTTTCTTATCATGGTGCCCGCATCAGTCTCAAAGGCACAAGGACTCCACCTCCACATGTTCTAAGATCAAGCTCAGGAAACTTAAAGGACTGGTACGTAAGGGTGGCATTGCCCAAGTTGTTCATCTGTGCCCCATCACTGCAGAGGAAGCATCTGCCACCACAATCCCAGCAGAGGTTCAACAGCTCATCAAAATTAATGATGATCTATTTCAAGACCCTAACAGTTTACCGCCAGAGAGGGCTTTTGATCACAAGATTCCACTAATTCCAGGTGTCAAACCAGTTAATGTGAAACCGTACCACTACTCTCCGACTCAAAAGGACGAGATAGAAAGGCATATTAAGGAGATGTTGGCTAATGGGATCATCAAACCAAGCCATAGCTCATTGAAAGGTCCTAATGGCTAGAGGGGGAGTGAATAGCCTATTAAAAATTTCTACAACAACACTTAGCAAACCGGTTAGACAAATATGAGGTGAAACGAGTGTTGCGCTAGCCTACTAAAAATGTAAGCCACCTATCATAATTCTAGTTTCTATAGTCTCTATCCACACAATGGCTATGTCACTGCACTAAATTAGTATGCTCTCAAATGCTAACTAAAGAGCCACACTAACCAAACTAATAAGCTCTCACGACTAGCTACACTAAAGAGCTTGACAACTAGTTTGCGGTATTGTAAAGAGAGAGAGCAAGATGGTTATACCGTCGAGTTGAGGAATGAACCAATCAATCACAAGAATGAATATCAATGAATATCAATCACCTCGGAATCAAATGTTGACACAATGATTTTTTACCGAGGTTCACTTACTTGCCGGCAAGTTAGTCCTCATTGTGGCGATTCACTCACTTGAAGGTTCACGCGCTAATTGGCATCACACGTCAAACCCTTAATTGGGTGCCGCACAACCAACACAAGATAAGGATCACACAAGCCAAGAGCAAATTACTAGAGTATATTTTGGCTCTCCACCGAGGAAAGGTAAAGAACCCCTCACAATCACCATGATCGGAGCCAGAGACAATCACCAACCTCCGCTCAACGATCCTCGCTACTCCAAGCCATCTAGATGACGATCCTCGCTACTCCAAGCCATCTAGATGGCGGCAACCACCAAGAGTAACAAGAGAATCCCACAACGAAACACAAACACCAAGTGCCTCTAGATGCAAACACTCAAGCAATGCACTTGGATTCACACTCAATCTCACAAAGATGATGAATCAATGATGGAGATGAGTGGGAGGGCTTTGGCTAAGCTCACAAGGTTGCTATGTCAATGCAAATGGCCAAGAGGGTGAGCTAGAACCGGAGGCTTAAATAGTGACCCCCCATAAATAGAACCGTTGGCTCTTTGTTCACTGAGAAATTAGGGCAACCGGACGCCCCGGTCAAACTTTGTTCACTGAGAAATTAGGGCGACCGGACGCGCCGGTCGGATTGACCGGACGCACCTGGTGTAACGTCCAGTCCCGATATACATGGCCCCGGCCCACTCTTCCTAGGAGTGAACTTTCGTCCTCGCTTCGTTCAAAACGGTTAACCGAAGGTTACTACGCGTCCCTGGCCCTGGTATTTAAGTTGATCCGACGATTTCAGAGCTTCCAGTATGGTACTAAATTGGTTGCGCAGTGTTTTTCGCGGTGTTACAGTAACCCGTGAACAGTACCGGAATTTGGACGGCCCATTTCCGGCTGAACAGTGATCGATGAACAGTAGCCCAGAGTTTGGATGCTACAGTACCGTTATTTTCCCTAATACAATGACACCGGCCCATACTAGATTGGATTGGGCCCACTTGGCCCATTTAGGATGTGACACCTGGTCCAGCGTCCGGTCAATGGATGCACTACACACGTCGCCTCCGTTCAACCTCAGTCGCTTGATCTCAATGGTCAGCTGCCACGCGCCAACGGTCAAGTGATGACCGGATGCAGCACAGCGCCAGGACCGGACGCACCTCTGCCGAGTCCGGTCGTTTCTAGAGAGGTCCCGAGAGAGCCAAATGACGACAGAACGCGTTAGTTCGATCATGACCGAACGTAGGAGGGGCAGCGTCTGATCGAGGTTAGAGAGCTCCCAGAGCTGCTCAACTACGTCCGGACACGTCCGATAGGTCACGATCGGACATAGCATCAGCGTCCGGTCCTTCTCTTTTTCTGTGCTACCACGTCAGCGGGACCAGACGCACCCACCACGCGTCCGGTCGCTCACAGTGACCACTGAAAGCATCTAGGCCCCTAGTTGGGTTTCAGTGATTAATGACAATACGAGATTACTATGACTAATGTGTGTTTTGTAGAGGCAATTAAGTTAGGTCATGGTAATGGCAATTGATTGGGCAATCATGGTGTCATGCCCCTGACGATGGAAATCATTTAGGTTTTCAAAAGATGGACGACAAGGTTAAGGATGGACTAGTTCTAAGTGTCGTTTGGTGTTGAAGAGACACGTAGAGTAGTTTAGGACTTTGTTTTTTCTTTGGCCATACTATTAAGGAGGGTATGGACTAGTAGCTTGACATAGGTGAGTCTAGTGAGTTAGGTGTGGTGCACACTAGTCAAATCTAGCACTAGGTAGCTCCAGAGTAGCCCTAAGATCAATTGGAGCAAACTTCATTCACATATGATTTAAGTTGAAAGTGAATGGAGGGTCAAATAACTGACCGGACGCTGGTCTGGTTGTGACCGGACGCTGAAGGGTGAGTCCGGTCAGTTCATTTGATCAACTGGAGCCGTCTGGTTGTGACCAGACGCTGAGTGAAAGGTGACCGAACGCTGTGTGCCTGTGTCCGGTCAACTCCAGAGAGGTTCCAGAGAGGGAGTTTTCTGATCGGACGCGTCTGGTCAGTGCTGACCGGACGCTGGTCAGGACCCGGTAACTGACCGGGCGCTGAATTGCAAAGTGACCGGACTTTGGGTGCCAGCATCCGGTCAACATCAGTAAGGTTCCAGAGAGTATTTTTCATGACCGAACGCGTCCGGTCAGTGGTGACCGGACGCAGGTCAGAGTCCGGTCAGAACTTAATGGCTCTTTCTAGTATAGTGGCGAGGATAACTGACCGGAGCGTCTAGTCACCCCGCAGAGTGATGACTCAGCCTCCAAACGTTATGTTTTGAATGAGGGGGGTATAAATACTTACTCCACTTGTTCAAGGGAGCTCTCTTGCCCATTTGTTCAGCTGAGAAACATCATTGAGAGTGCAAAGGAGAGCAAGAGCCTAGTGAGGTGTTTGAGATTTGAGAATCCAAGATTAAGGCATCATTAGTGCAAGGAAAGTAGCAAGTGTGCATCCATCCTTCTCATTAGGCTTATCGTGGTCAAGTGAGAGTTTGTGCTTGTTACTCTTGTGATCGCCATCACCTAGACGGCTTGGTGGTGATTGAGAGTTTGGTGATCATCCGGTAGAGCTTGTGGATGACCCAACTCAAGTTGTGAGCTGTTGTAGGCAATTCACCACGACGGAGTGTCGAAGAATCAGCCTGTTGAAAGGTTCTTGTTTGGTTTTGGTAATTGAGTGATAACTTAGGTGGACTAATTGTGTTTATGTGAGATACACAGGTGATTAGTCCACAGGTACATGTGTGTGAGCAACATTTGCCATGAAGGTGAAAATGGCTTGAAGATGTTGCAAAGCTCACACATGTGATGATGAAGGAGCTTAATGCACATGAGACATGACATTGAGTCATGTGATCAAGGTGGAGAAGATCAAGACAAGACTTGGCTTGATGGACCGGTTGCAAGCGTGAAGGGTAAGTCGAAGGCTTTGGAGTGATGGACCGCGTGGCGGTGAAGCTTGAGCAAGACTTGGCGCCGATGGACGATGGCAACGGTGAAAAGCAAGTGAGGTCAAGATCGATGAACCAATGTGATCACGTGATGATATGAAGTGGATCATATCATTGTTGATCATGTTGGTGCATGTGTTGCATCAACATCAAAGGAGATGGAATGGAATGCGCAAGGCAAAGGTATAACCTAGGGCATTTCATTTCACCGGTCATAGGTGTGTAGAGAAGTTTATGATCGGGTTTAGGATAGATGGCCATACTATCAAGAGGAGCAAACTTGTTTGCATATCGGTCATCTAGTGCCACTCGAGAGATTTAACTTTGCATCGTCGCTAGGATTGAGTGGTGTGATAAGTTGAGTGGCTAACCCTTTGGGAAATGTTTGTGAAAAGCTAACACACATGCACATGGTGATGTACACTTGGTGGTGTTGGCACATTTACAAAGGAGGTGGTGTTTTGCAGGGTTGAGATGGGTTTGGCTAACCCTTTGGGAAATGTTGGGAAATGTTTGTGAAAAGCTAACACACATTCGGCGCTTTCGGGAAAATGAATTGCCTATTTTCTATTGCGCCGGATGTAAATTCTTGTGGTTGGCACATTAAAGCAAGGGTGAAGAAGTTAGAAGTGAAAACGAGTTGATCGCAAAGATGCTGGCGTCGGTCAACTGACCGGACGCTGGATCTGATCGCACCGGACACTGACTGCCTGCGTCCGGTCGCGCTGACTCAGCGGCACAGTGCTTAGGGTTAAGCATCGGACGCTGGGATGTGTCCGGTCGAGTTGACCGGACGCGTCCGGTCATGCTCGGGAGCTTACTGTAAACGACCGGACGCAGGGGCTTCAGCGTCCGGTCAGTTCGAAGTGCTGCGTCCGGACAACAGATGACCGTTGGGATCGGAAGATGACCGTTGAACGCAGGGGACACGTGGCGTGTATCGCGTGACCGGACGCTGAGGTCCAGCGTCCGGTCGATCGGACCAGAGCGTCCGGTCGGCCCGAGTTTTGCCCAGTGAAGGGGTAACGGCTCTATTTGTTCGTGGGGTTATAAATAGAAGCCATGGTCGGCCTTGGGCCGGTAGCTGAGCACACTAGAGCCTTGGTGGCTTATGTGGTAGTGCTTGGGAGCCCTCCATCTCACACATACATGATAGTGATCATCCGATAGTGTGAGTGAGCGATTCTAGTGTGATTGCATCGTGAGGTTGCATCGAGTGGCACTAGGTGATCGTGTTGTAAGCCGGTGGTGCTTGTTACTCTTGGAGGTTGCCACCTCCTAGACGGCTTGGTGGTGGTCTCCGTTGAAGCCCGCAAGAAGATTGTGCGGAGCTCCGGAGAAGAGCTTGTGAGGGGTACTTGTGCTCGTCCCGCGGGAGCCGCAAAGAGCAACTCTAGTAAAAGCGTGTCATTGAGCTACCCTCACTAAGGGGTGGGTTCTTGCGGCACCCGACGTGCGGGCTTAGCGGGTGATGCTAATTAGCCGTCGAACCACCAAGTGAGCGGTCGACACAACGGGGACTAGCGTGTTGGCAAACACGTGAACCTCGGGAGAAAAATCATCATGTTAACCTTGTTCTTCCTGTTGGTTTGCATCCTCATTACACAAGCTTGCAATTACTTTTATATATATTAAGCTTGTGTAGCTGCTCTTGTAATTAGATAGCTTGTGTAGCTTGCTAATTACCTTCTAGCTTATGTAGCATAAAAGTAGCTCTCTTGCGTGGCTAATTTGGTTTTAGTAACCTTGTTAGTCACATTGCTTAGTTTGTGTAGCTAAGTATTTGCGCTCTCTAATTAGGCATTGGTTGCCTTGTTATTGAGTATTGCTAGTAAGCTTAGTTTGCTTTGCGCTTTTGCTTACTAGCATGTGTAGGAGCTCCCCATTGCTTAAAGTACTAGTGGCATAGGTTTGTGTGACCTTGCTCTTAGAATTGATTAGGAGAGCTCTAGCTAGCCCGGCACCTTAGTTGCATAATTGTTATCTTTGCAAGGTGCTAGTGAACATATATAGAGGGGTATAGTCTTGGCTAGACCGATTGTTTTAATTCCACATTTATATCGGTTAGCCGACGCGATTAAGTTTTAGAAAAGACTATTCACCCCCCCTCTAGTCGCCATCTCGACCTTACACCTGTAGAGAGCACTTGATCCTTACGTGGATCAAGAGGGAGCTACACCCTTGCGTGGGTGCTCCAATGAGGACTAGTGGGGAGTGGCGACTCTCTGATACCTCGGCAAAACATCGTCGCGTTCCTTTTCCTCTCTTTACTTTAAGCATTTATATTTGAGCAATTCATTTCTTGTCTTTACATTCTTAGGATTGCCATGCTAGAGTATGATTGGAACTTAGGGTGTAAAACTTTTGTGCGGTAGAACAATAGAAACACATTATAGGCACAAGGGGTGAAGTAGGCTAAGTGTAGGGTTTAATTATTGCAAAGAATTTTAGAATTAGCCCAATTCACCCTCCTCTTGGGCATCTTGATCCTTTCAATTGGTATAAGAGCCTCGTGCTCGCTAAATTAGGCTTAACCGCCTAGAGAAAGATATCCCACGGGGATGGACCTCCTTCTATCTTTGAGGGAGATGATTTTCTTTATTGGAAAATCCACTTGGAGGCCTATTTAGAAGCCTTAGATGCTGGAATACTTAGAGCCGCCTCTCAAGGCTTCCCAAAACCTAAGGACCCCGCCAACCTTCAAGGCGATGAAGTAAATTACGAAAAATGGAATGCAAAGGCTAAAAACACCATCTTTAGAGGCCTTTGCAAAGATATTTTTAACCATGTGCAGAACCACAAGGACGCCCATGCACTATGGTCGGATATTTGTGCGCTCCATGAGGGAACAAAGAGTGAGCCTAAGGAACGCTATCATCTTGTCATGAAAAAGCTTAATTCTTTTGAGATGCTTCCTAAAGAAAGTGCTAATGAGATGTACTCACGTTTGAACATTCTTATAGAGGAAGTCAATGGGCTAGGACTTATACAAATGCAACCCTCCGATGTTGTAAGAAAAATCTTGAGTGTCCTTTCCATTGACAAATATAGGCATATTGTGACCGTGCTTCATCAAGGTGATATTTCCACCGCTACACCAACTCAAATATTGGGAAAGATTAATGCACATGAGATGTATATGCACATCACACCGCAAGATGGCTCTTCTTTCACCAAGAAGAAAGACTTGGCATTCAAGGCTAGTCAAGAGAACAAGGGCAAAGCAAGAGTTGAACATGAGAGCTCAAGTGATGATGAAATTGATGATGCAAGTCTTGATCTCATGGTGAGAAGAACCACCAAGATGCTTAAGAAGCTCAACAAGAACGGTATCAAGTTTGATGGAAAGAAAAAGAAGTTCTTCACTAGCAATAGAAGGAAGCCAATCTCCGAGATGGATTGCTATAATTGTGGAGAACTTGGTCATCTAACTCATCAATGCCCCAAGCCCAAGAAAGACAAGTACAAGAAGAAGTACAAGGGCAAGAAAGATGACTCAAGTGATGAAGATAATGTTGAGAAGAAGAAAGACAAGCCATACAAGAAGAAGGATGACAAGAAGAAGGATTTCCACAAGAAGAAGAAGAATGGCAAGGCATATATTGTTGGTGATTGGCTCACGGATATTGATTCATCAAGTTGCTCATCCGATGATGAAAGTGAGAACGAGAAGGTGGCCGCTATTGTGATTGACTCTTCACTATCTTCACCGACACCACCGCCATTATCATCCACACACCTATGCCTTATGGCCAAGGGTGAAAGAAAGGTACAAATTGATGATAATAGTAGTGGTGATGATCATGCTAGCAATGATGATAGTGATAGTGATGATGAATTTGAATCACCTTCATATGATGATCTTGTCAAGTTGCTAAATCAATATACTAAAATTATTAGAAAGACAAGAGCTAAAAATGAAAAGCTAGAACTTGAGAATGACTCACTCTTAGCTAAACATGACATAGTGGAAAAAGCTAGTGTTGAGCTTAGAGAAGAAAATAAAACTGTCATCCAAACTTAAGGAGCTCAAATCATCTAAAAAGGAGCTTAAGGAAAAATGTGATAAACTTGAGGGGATACATAATGAGCTCACCACTAGCTACAATATGCTAAAAGAAGAGTATACAAATCTTAAGATTAATCATGATAATCTTGTTGTCTCTCATGAGTTATTATCCAATGAGCCACATGATGCTACTAACCATGTTGTTAAGATTAATATAGCTACATCATGTGATGATTTGATTATTGAGAGCATTGAGCAAGGTTCTAGTAGCAAAGGCAAGCAAGTGGTTGAGTCTGACAACTATGATGAGTATGTCAAGATCAAGAATGAGAATGAGAAGCTCAAGAAAGATCTTGAAAAGCTATCAACCACTAGCACCATCGTGATAGAGAACCTTGACCATGATTGTGATCTAGCTCTTGAGAATGAGAAGCTTAAAGAAGAGAACGAGAAACCCAAGATGGAGAAAAATCATGATGAACTCAAAGAAGAGAATAAGAAGCTCAAGTTGGAAAAAGAACATCTCAAGACCGGCTTGAGCAAGTTCACAAGAGGTCAATATCTTCAAAGTGAGCTACTCATGAATACCGTAATAAAGATGGATAGAAGTGGCATTGGGTACTTGGCACATCAAGAGAAGAAGGCTCAAGCTCAACACCAACAACAACACAATTCAAAGCCAAAGCCAAAGAGGTGTTTTGAGTTTAGACAAAAATGTCACTTTGCCCATAAGTGTCAAACTCCACCACCACAACCCTTGCCCAAGCATGCTAGACCCTTTGCTTTCAATGCTTATTACATGCTTAGAAAGGATTCTAGTGGAAAAATGAAAGTCATGTTCTTAGGACCTTTTAACAAGAATAGGCCTAAGAAAATTTGGGTTGCAAAGTCACTTGTTGAGAAAGTCAAGGGCCCTCAACAAGTTTGGGTCCCTAAACAAGCTTTATCTCTTGTGTGTAGGTGAACTATAAGACCGGTGGAAGTTATTGGGTAATTGATAGTGGTTGCACTCAACATATGATCGATGATCCTTGTATGTTCACCTCACTAGATGAAGAAGTAGATGGCCAAGAAAGGATAACATTTGGTGATAATTCAAATGGCAAAGTTCAAGAATTGGGCAAAGTGGCAATATCAAATGATCATTCAATTTCAAATGTGCTATATGTCACTTCATTGAGCTTCAACTTCCTATCCGTTAGTCAATTGTGTGATCTTGGTTTTCAATGCTTGTTCACCGAGAAGGAGGTGGTTGTATCTAAGAAAGATGATGATCAAGTTATATTTAAAGGATTTAGATACAACCTATATCTAGTGGATTTCACCTCCGAAGATGCTAACTTGAAGACATGTCTATTCACCAAAACATCACTTGGGTGGCTATGGCATAGAAGACTTGCTCATGTTGGGATGAGCTCACTCAAGAAACTTATGAATAATGAATTGGTGAGAGGGTTGAAGGATGTGAAATTTGAGAAGGACAAGCTTTGTAGTGCATGTCAAGCCGGCAAGCAAGTTTCAAACACTCATCCTACAAAAGCTTACATGTCAACAACAAGTGTGCTAGAGCTCCTACATATGGATCTATTTGGACCAACAACCTATAAGAGTTTGGGAGGAAATCTTTATTGTCTTGTGATTGTTGATGACTACTCTAAATATACATGGGTGTTCTTCCTTCATGACAAGACCAAAGTTGCATCATGTTTCAAGAAGTTTGCCAAGAGAGCACAAAATGAGTTTGAAGTGAAGCTCAAGAAGATAAGAAGTGATAATGGAAAAGAGTTTGACAACACAAACATTGAAGCATATTGTGATGAAGTTGGAATCAAGCATGAAGTCTCTGCAACATATACTTCTCAACAAAATGGTGTAGTAGAGAGGAAAAACCGGACACTTATCACACTTGCAAGAACAATGCTTGATGAGTACAACACATCCAAAGCTCTATGGGCGGAAGCTATCAATACCGCATGTTATGCATCCAATCGCTTATTCCTTCAAAAGTTTCTTGGGAAGACACCTTATGAGTTGCTCAATGGGAAGAAGTCGGACGTCTCATTCTTTCGGGTGTTTGGTTGCAAATGCTACATCTACAAGAAGCGGCAATACCTAGGGAAGTTTCAAAGACGTTGTGACATTGGTTTTCTTGTTGGTTACTCATTAAAGTCCAAAGCATATTGAGTATTTAATCATGCCACCGGCTTGGTTGAAGAAACATATGATGTAGAATTTGATGAATCTAACGGCTCCGAAGGAGCATATGAGAATCTTGATGATGTAGGTGATGAACCATTGAGGAAGGCTATGAAGAACATTCCGGTTGGAGACATCAAGCCCAAAGATGATGAAGATGATGTACAAGTGATTGATCCACCTTCTTTATCAAATGTGCCACAAGGTGGTGATAAAGATAGGAGAGTAGAAAATAAAGATACTCATATCTCTCATGATCAAATGGTGGCACAAGCTAAAGATGTTGATGCTCCACAACCTCCCCCTCAAGTGGTTGATAGAAGAAATTCACCTCTACTTCAAGCTCATCCACAAAATCTCATCATAGGGAGTCCTTCAAATGGTGTAATGACTCGCTCTCAAAAACTTACTTTATTTATTGAACATCACTCTTTTGTCTCTTGTGTTGAACCTAAGAATGTAGAAGAAGCTTTTCAAGATTCCAATTGGATTAATGCCATGCATGAAGAGTTGAACAACTTCACTCGCAATGAAGTTTGGACTCTTGAAGAGCGACCACAAGGTAAAAGAGTCATTGGAATAAAGTGGGTGTTCCGCAATAAGCAAGATGATCAAGGCATTGTTGTGAGGAACAAGGCAAGACTAGTTGCAAAGGGGTTCTCTCAAGTTGAAGGGTTGGATTTTGGAGAGACCTTTGCGCCGGTTGCAAGACTTGAAGCCATTCGTATCCTCCTTGCATATGCATCGCATCATGAAATGAAATTATATCAAATTGATGTTAAAAGTGCATTTTAAATAGCTTCATAAATAAACTAGTCCATGTTGATCAACATCCCGGGTTTGAAGACCCTAGATATCCTAATCATGTCTATATGTTGTCCAAGGTGCTATATGGGCTTAAACAAGCCCCAAGAGCTTGGTATGAACGCCTTCGGGATTTCCTCATTGAGAAGGACTTCACCATTGGGAAGGTCGATACCACACTATTCACCAAGAAGCTTGATGGAGAGATCTTCATTTGCCAGTGTACGTTGATGATATCATATTTGGCTCTTCAAATGAAGACTATTGCAAAGAGTTTGGTGAATTAATGTCGAAGGAGTTCGAGATGTCTACGATTGGAGAGCTTACATTCTTTATTGGTTTTCAAGTCAAGCAAATGAGAGAAGGGATTTTCATCTCTCAAGAAAAGTATACCAATGATCTTCTCAAGAGGTTCAAAATGGATGAATATAAGCCAATCAAGACACCAATGCCATCCAATGGACATCTCGACCTGGATGAGGGAGGTAAAACGGTTGATCATACTCTCTACCGCTCTATGATTGGTAGCTTGCTATATTTGACCGCATCTAGGCCCGACATCATGTTTAGTGTGTGTATGTGTGCTAGATTTTAAGCTAATCCTAAGGAAGCTCATTTTGTTGCCGTTAAAAGAATCCTTAGGTACCTTAAGCACACACTAAGCATTGGTCTTTGGTATCCCAAAGGAGCTAGATTTCAACTAGTTGGCTATTTCAATTCGGATTATGCCGGTTGCAAAATTGATAGAAAAAGCACATCTGGAGGGTGCCATTTGCTTGGTAGATCACTAGTGTCTTGGTCCTCCAAGAAGCAAAATAGTGTGGCTTTGTCCATCGCCGAAGCAGAATATATTACCGCGGGTGCTTGTTGTGCACAAATACTTTACATGAAGCAACCTTTGCTAGACTATGGTGTTGTTCTAGAAACGGTATCTCTTTTATGTGACAATGAGAGTGCGGTAAAGCTTGCTAATAATCCAGTTCCACACTCTCGCACCAAGCACATAGATATCCGCCATCACTTTCTTAGAGATCATGTTGCTAAAAATGATATATCACTAGAAGGTGTAAGGACCGAAGATCAATTGGCGGATATCTTCACTAAACCACTAGATGAGGCGACATTTTATCGGTTGAGGAATGAGCGCAATGTGCTTGATTTTAGTAATTTCACTAGAAAATGAGCTTGTGTTATCCCTTGCATTGCATTGTAATTTACAACATGTTTAATTTTTGGTAATGCATTTAGGGCTTGTCTAACATGGTTAAGATAACCGCTGAAAAGCGTGTGAAGAAGCTTAACCTTGGATCAAACTTAACAAGCAACTAGAATTGCTTTCAAGTATTGCATTGCATATGCATATGTGTTGCTTTGTCGTTTCCTTTTGATTACCCTTTTATTGCCTATTTTCTTAAAAAGAATTATAGCCTAAGGCAAAATATTTTAAAAAATTTGAGGGTTTAAGAGAGGTCACTCATATCAGTCCCAATTGGTGTTTATTTGGTTCTTATTGAAGTTGGGACTTGATTGGGAAGAGGCAACGTGAAGGAACATTGAAGATTCGCTGAAAAAGGGCGACCAGACGCTGGACTGGACTCTGCTTTCAGCGTCCGATCAGTTCACAGGAGGTGAACCATTGCTGCACAAGAGTCATCGAACACTGAAATAGTGCTCATCCTGCGTCCGGTCAGATGGTGTCCCTGTGTCCGGTCAAGCGAAGAAGACGAACTCAGGATCGACCGGACTCTGGCTGTGTCCGGTCAGTGGTAATCGGATGCGTCCGATCACGACTTGAGGGGTTTTGGACCTCTCTATTGTCGACCGGACTCTGGGTGGCAGCGTCCGGTCATTGCCAGTAGAGCGTTCGGTCAGTGGAAATCTTGTGGATCCAGAACTCCTTTCTGTTTCCTTTTGTTATCCAACATGGGGGGCCACCATATATACATCCCATTCGCCGCGCCGCTCCGCGTTTACCCTAACCAACGTGCCGACTTCACCGTCGCAGCCAACCACGCCCACGCGAGCACGCCCGTGCCCTAGCTATACCTCCACCATCGCGCCTGCTCCACGCTCCCGCGCCCGCACCATAGCAGCGCCACCGTGCCCACGCCAGCGTCGCCGCCTGAGGCTCCATTGCCGCGCCTACACCTCCACGGCCTTACCAGCACCCTAGTCGCCTGCTTGCGCCCTGCCATCGCACATCCATGCTGGTGCCCTAGTCTGCCTCTGCCACCGTGTCTTCTTGGCCACCGCATCGCCAACCCTAACCCTAGCTTTTGCCGATACCGGTGGTGCCCCGTGGTCCGTTCCCCTGCTGCTTGGTCGTTGATTCGCCGGTTCGTCAGGTAGCAAGCCATCACCTCTAATTTTGTATCTACTGCTTGCTTCTTAGGGTTTCACATCTCTAGATATATATTATGATTATTTATATATCATATCTACTCCATCGTGCACCGAGTCGGTGTTCTTGAGGTTGTTTTTGGCCGTGGTCAGTTAACTCGGGGCCAAGTTAGCGAGTACGGATCGAGGCTAAACCTCGCGAGTGTCAGTTGGCTGTTGTATCTTGTTCGTGGCAGTAATTCTCTTCAGATTCAGCAATGGCACGAGTCAAGAATGCCGGAGGTGGTCCTGGTGATAAGGATCCAAGGCCTCCGCCTCGCCTGACTGCTCAAGAGAAGGGGAAGGCGAAAAAGACCACAACAAAGAAGTGGAAGCTCGTTGATGTGGAGGCCGAGAGAGCAGCAGCAGTGGCCGCTGCCGCTGAGCGAGCAGAGAGAGGTGGAGCCCGGAGTGGTGTCTGTATTAAAGATCAGCTATCACCAGCTCAGAGGGCCGCCATCAAGAGGGTTGAGAGTCTTCATGGTAGTCCAGCTGGGACTGTAATCCTTAGGGGACGACATGTCAGTATAGAGGAGAGTCAGCCTAAGGGGGAGACTATTGAGCAGTAGACATAGCCAGCAGAGCAATCAAAGGATACTCAGCAGGTAGAGCAGACCGAGGAGACAGAGCAGGCACCTTAGCCACAGCTTCGACGCTCTGGTCGTACACGTACTTAGGTGTCGCTGAAGCCTGAGACATAGAGGAGGGGCTCTCGTCCACCTCCTAGACCACAGGGTCCGCCTCCGGTGACTCAGCTTGACCTAAGGGCAGCCACAACCAAGCAGGTGTAGCAGCTCCGTTTCGTGCAGTTTGAGGACTGGTTTCCGCCGAGGCGGGATGAGCGTGCTTCAGAGCACTTCTATACACCACTGCAGGAGGACTTCTATAATGCTTATCTGAACAATGGAGTTGCCTTCAGATCACAGAGAGTTTGCTCTATTGAGTCACTTGTTGCAGCAACAGGCGGGCAAATTCGCCCTCATGTAACACCCTCGGTGTTGCACTGTACAATCTTTTGCTAAAACACTACATGTGCGTCATGATTATGTGATAGTGTATGAATTATAATGTGTAAATAAATTTCTGTGACTTAAAATGTTTATCGAAAACGTGAAACAGATGTTACATCTTATGTCGCGTTATATCGCTTAGAGTTCTAGACGAATTTTTATTGAACGAAAATGCTATAGAACGCATACCCGTCACTTTAATAAAGATTGTAGTACCAACTTCATAGGTGACAATGAAATACTTGCGGTCGAGAATGGGATTCGCTAGATAGCTTACTCAATAGCTTGGAAACCGAAGTTGACGCGAATCTGAACAAAAACTTAGTCGATTTTCGTAAATCAGAAAATGGTTCGACGAAGCTAAGTTCAACAATTTTTATAGGGGAATCGGGTTAAGCAGTGGCATGGTCTTAAGGTTGGTTTTAGTAGCTTGATACACCATCTCTAAAATAAAATAGTTGGTTTAGCATTTGGATCATTGAGGGGGATTTTTGAGCTGCTTTAAAAAGCGTGCAAGTCACGTTTTGAACGATGCCAGCGCCTGGGCGTGGTCACCCTGTCGGCTCTCGGCGTGCTGCGCTGGACCGCCCATCGTGCATGTGCATGCATGCCCACGTGCATGGCTCCGCGCTGCTGGCCACGACCACCGTTGCCGCGCTATGGCGCACGCTCACGCACGCACGCGTATCGCGCCAGCAAGCCTGGCTGCTCTACCCACCATCGTGTCCGCCTGTGCCACGCTGCTCGTCGTCATGTCGCGCCGTGCACCCATTCGCACTGCGCTTCGACCATCGCTGCCGCGTGGCCACTACTACCGTTGACCTTTCGCGGCTGCACGCACGTAGGCCTGCCGCCTGACTTCGCCATCATGTCCGTGCTCGACGCCATGCCACGTTGTTGCCTCCCCGAACCGGCATCAGTCTCTGCGGCGCGCTGTGCCATGCGCCGTCGTCTTGCGGGTCGTGGCGCCGCGGTCGCAGGTCGCCGTGCTGGCCTCGTACATGCCGTGGAGTCTTCCCTGTCGCGCTGCCGTCCTTCCCCAATTAGAAATTTGCGCCACGCCAAGCCGTCGTCACATCGCCTGCAATGGCGCCGCGCCAGCCGAGCCACGCTAAGGCAAACCGCAGAGCTTGGTCCTACTCTCATAATTGCGCACGTCTGGAGGTCGAGTGGGAGTCCAGCTTTGCGCCAAGCTTGCCACTGTGGCGGCCGTACGGTGTCGGGGCTTCAATTGGAGTTTTTCCCCGCCGTCGGCACCTTAAGTCCGAACGCCGTCGCCTGTCCAATTGGCCTCACATAGTCCACCTCCGTCCAATTAGCCGTGCACCCAACTAGCTTTGGTAGTTAGCTCACAATTGGAGTCGTTCCGACGAGCCATCGTCTTCTAGTGAGGTAATGCGAAGCTTTTTCCCTACGGCGGTCCGCCATGGCCGCCGAGGCGGGTGCTCGGCCAGGATGTCGCCCCTTGCTCCTTTGTCTCAATTGAGCAGGGCTTTTGCATCTCCTTGACTGGTTTGCCTCGCCCGTGCAGCGCCTTCGCTGGTGGAGCAGTGGGTCACCGGGGATGTCGTTGTCGCGCTTGCCGTGAACCGGAGTCACCCCACGCTCGTGGCCAACCACCTTGCCGACCCCCACGACTTTGTTCTGTCTGCCCTACGCGTATCTGGTGAGGCCCTCTTACTCCTAGGGTAGGTGGTTGAGCCGGTTGAGGTTTTGGTCACCCGAGACGGGTTCGCTGCCGCCGACGAACTGGTGTGGATGCCGTTCCCATGGCCAGCGTGATTGGGGGTGGTAGTGATTCAATTAGGGCATCTATATTGTTGCTCGTAGTCTGAAGATGGATACAGGGTATCGGTAAAGGCGTTGGGCTAGGTAATTTCGCCGGCGCCGGTGTTGCCGTGGCCAGACCCCGCCGCGGTGCATGGCCACACCTATGCACTACACCGTTGTTAGTGTATGATACCTCTATCGATGGCGCTTCGCTCGTAGGGTGCTAGGGAGGTATTGGTTGAGGCTAAGGAGGCCCGTGCTTGCCGGCGTTTGGCCGGAGATGCCACGACCTCGGTTGACTTCTGGCCAGGGACGTTGTAACACAAATTCGAAGTGAACCGGGGGCTTAAGTGCGAGAGTCGGTGAGAGAGGGGAATAGTGGAATGGGATGCGGTTCCATTTGATTGGAAGCCGAGGGGTCTTTTGCATAATGCGATGCGTGCGCGGGTCTTCCCTCCGTGGGCCACTATCGCGCGTGGGTGAAAGCTCTAGTTTGGTTTTGGTTAATTGACGAAACCCTTAGTGCTAACCTAGTTTATCAAAGTGATTATGAGATAGGTAGCACTACTCCAAGTGATGAAGCAAAGATGAAGATCATGACAATGGTGATGGCATGGTGATGATCAAATGCTTAATCTTGGAAAAGAAGAAAGAGAAAAACAAAAGGCTCAAGGCAAAGGTATAAAATATAGGAACCATTTTGTTTTGGCGATCAAGACACTTAGAGAGTGTGATCACATTTATGATTGATAACCGTACTATTAAGAGGAGTGAAACTCATATCGAAATGCGGTTGTCAAAATGTCACTAGATGCTCTAACTCATTGCATATGCATTTAGGATCTAGTGGATCACTAACACCCTTGTAAATGTTTGCGAAAATATGCTAACACATGTGCACAATGTGATACACTTGGTGGTTGGCACATTTGAGCAAGGGTGAAGAAGATAGAGGAGAAAGGATGTCAGTCCTGCTGTTTACACTAGGACCGGACGCTGATCAGTATTGGATCGGCACGTCCGGTCAGGCATGGCAGTGAAGACGCCAGCGTCGGTCATGCGACCGGACGCTGGCTGCTGTGTCCGGTCACGCTGACTCGGCGGTACAGTAGCTAGGGTAATGCACCGGACGCTGGGCTGTGTCCGGTCGAGGTCGACCAAACGCGTCCGGTCGAGAAAATACGCCTCGGAGAGCTTACTGTAAACGACCGGACGCTGAGGCTTGAGCGTCCGATCAGTTTTCCCGGAGCATCCGGTCGCTACTTAGCTATTGCGATCGGGTGGTTCCTGTTGAATGTAGAATGACACGTGGCATACATCTATTGACCGGACGCTGAGTCCTGAGTCCGGTCAGTATGACCGGAGCGTCTGGTCAACGCGCGTTGTGCCCAGTGAAGGGGTACAACGACTCTATTTCGTGGGGGCTTCTATTTAAGCCCCATGGTCGGTTTAAGCTCACTCTCTTGCACATTTTCATTGACATAGCATCCTTGTGAGCTTAGCCAAAGCCCTCCTACTCATCTCCATCATTGATCCACCATCATTGTGAGATTGGGAGAGAATCTAAGTGCATTGCTTGAGTGATTGCATCTAGAGGCACTTGGCATTCGTGTTGCGCTGCGGATTTTGCTTGTTTCTCTTGGTGGTTGCCGCCACCTAGACGGTTGGAGCAGTGGCGGAGGATTGGCACGAGTTGGTGATTGTTCGTGGCCATCTCCGGTGATTGTGAGGAGACTTGTACCTTCCTCGGTGAAGTGCCTAAATGTAACTGTAGTAAATTGCTCGTGTCATTGAGTTACCTCACTTGAGGGTAGGTTCTTGCGGCGTCCTATTGTGTGGACGAGGTTTGTGAAACACCTCTTAGCCGCCGAACCACCAAGTGGTGGTAGACACAACGGGGACGTAGCGTGTTGGCAAGCACGTGAACCTCGGGAGAAAATCGGTTGTCTCTTGTCCTTTGGTATTCTCCCGGTGATTGATTGTATATCCATCTTGTGATTGGTTCACTCTCCTACATGGCGGTATAATCATTCTACTCACTCATTTATATTCTTGCAAACTAGTTGTAACAAGCTCTTTAGTGTAATTAAATTTGAGAGCTTGCTTTGTTGTTTTAAGTTCATCTAGTGGAGCTCTTTAGTGTAGCATTTTTGAGAGCTCTTAGTGAGTAGTGTTATTGCAAGTTGTGTGTCTTGTAATCATTGTTACTAGAATTGTTGGATAGGTGGCTTGCAACCCTTATAGAGCTAGAGCAAGTTTGCATTTAGCTATTTGTCATACTAATCAAATTGCTCTAGTTGATTTATAGATTTTTAAATAGGCTATTCACCCCCTCTAGCCATATTGGGACCTTTCAAGTGGTATCAGAGCCGTGGTCACCGTTTAATTAAAGGCTTAACAACCTCGGTGTCAAATTATGGCTCAAGTTGTGTTCAACCATGTGGGGGGCAAACCACCATGCTTTGATGGCACAAGCTATGATTATTGGAAGAGAAAGATGAAAATGTATCTTGGTTCAATCAATGATCAAGTATGGGAAGTGACCGAGAATGACTATATTATCATTGATCCCGACAATCCCACCAACCAAGACCAGACCAACAAGCAATGCAACACAATGGCCCTCAACACCATATACAATGCCATTGATTCAAAGGTGTTTGAGCAAATCAAAGATTGTGATAGAGCAAATGAGGTGTGGAGGAGATTGGAGGAAACATATGAGGGCACACCGGCGGTGAAGAGTGCCAAGCTATATATCCTCAAGGACAAGTTGACAAGCTTCAAGATGAAGGATGATGAGAATATTCCGGAGATGTTCCATCGTTTGCAAGCAACTGTAAATGACTTGAAGGCATTTGGAGAGAAGATCAAGGATGATGATGTCTCTCATCAGTTCTTGATGTGTCTACCTCCAAGGTTTGAGATGTTGAGAATGCTAATCATAAGAGGAGGATTGAAGGAGATCACCCCTAACCAAGTACTATGTGATGTCATGACCCAAGAGACATACCGTGTGGAAAGGGAGGGGGATGACAAGGATGACAAGAAGGAAGAAGAAGAAGAGCATAGCATTCAAGGCTAGCTCATCATCATCCAAGAATAAGGGCAAATCCAAGAAAGAACCAAGTGATGATGATGATCTTAGTGATATTGTTGATGAAGCTATGGCCCTCTTTGTGCACAAGATGGGCAAGTTCATGAAGAAGAAGGGCTATGGTGCAAGAAAGAGAAGAGATCACACCAAGAGCAAAGAATATGTGAGAAGATGCTACAATTGCAAGAGCCCCGACCATGTAGTAGCAAATTGTCCTTACAATAGTGACAATGATGAGGATGAGAAGAAGAAGCACAAGAAGGACAAGAATGAGAAGAAGGAGAAGAGAATGATCTTCCAAAAGAAGAAGAAAGGTGGAGGCTATGTTGTCACATGGGATAGTGATGGCTCATCGGATAGTGATGACTCTAGTGATGATGAAAAGAAAACTATCAAGAGAGCACTAGCAAGCATCGCTATCAACAAGAAGCTCTCCATCTTCGACACTCCATCAACATGCCTCATGGCAAAGCCTACCAAGGTAAAATATGATGAGAGTGATGATGATGAATGTGAAAGTGATGCTTGTAGGAGTGATAATGATGATGATGAGGAAGATGAGGAGTACACCAAGAAGGAGCTCTTGGACATGTGTGAGCAAGTGCACGCTTGCAATGAAATGAAGAGAAAAGAGTGCAAAGAATTGCGCAAGAAAGTAAAATTTCTTGTGCAATCCTTTGATGAGCTCATTGCCACTCATGAGGGGCTAATGGATGCCCATGAGAAGCTTGGCAAAGCTCACTCTAAGCTTGAAAAAGCTCACTCCTCTCTCATTGAGCAAGTCAAGAAGGAGGAAGCCAAGGAACAAGTAATAGTAACATGTGACGTGGGACTAACATGTGATCTTATTGATAAATCTTTACATATGCCTACTATAGTTGCTCCCACTAACACTTCTTGTAGCACTACCACTTCCACTCCACCTAAGAATGATGCATCACTAATGGTGGAAAATGAGACCCTCAAGAAGGAGGTGAATGAGCTCACTCATGCCTTAGGCAATGCCTATGGTGGAGATGCCCGCTTGCTAAAGTGCTTGGGTAGCCAAATGTTTTCTCTCAACAAAGAGGGATTAGGCTATACCCCCAAGAAAGGCAAGGCGACCTTTGTTACTCCCAAAGCTAGCTTTGTGAAGGGCAATGGTCGGTTTTGCAATAGATGCAAGCAAGTTGGGCATGTAGAGCAATATTGCAAGATTAACAAGAACAAACTACCTAATGTATCCTCAATCAAATTTGATTCTTGTTACATGCTTTATAAGGGTGCCAATTGTGTGAAGGCTAAGTTCATTGGTACACCAATTGTGGGCCCAAAGAAGGCCATTTGGGTACCAAAGACCTTGGTAACTAACCTACAAGGACCCAAGCAAGTTTGGGTACCTAAAAAGAATTGATTTTCTTTTGTAGGTCAATTATAAAGCCAGAGGAAGGCATTGGGTGCTTGATAGTGGGTGCACACAGCACATGACCGGAGATCCAAGAATGTTCAATTCAATCAATGAAAACAAGAGCAATGGGATTGATAGTATCATATTTGGTGACAATGGCAAAGGCAAGGTCAAAGGGCTTGGTAAGATTGCAATATCCAATGATTTGAGCATTTCCAATGTGCTACTAGTAGAGAGCTTGAACTTCAACCTATTGTCGGTAGCTCAATTGTGTGATCTTGGTTTCAAGTGCATATTTGGTGTGGATGATGTAGAAATCATAAGTGTAGATGGCTCAAACTTGATATTCAAAGGATTTAGATATGAGAATCTATACTTAGTTGATTTCAATGCTAGAGAAGCTCAATTTACAACATGTTTGATCACTAAGCCTAGCATGGGTTGGTTGTATCATAGAAGGCTTGGTCATGTTGGAATGAAACGATTGAACAAGTTGGTTAAGCATGACTTAGTTAGAGATGATTGAACAAGTTGGTTAAGCATGACTTAGTTAGAGGCTTGAAAGATGTCACATTTGAAAAGGATAAGCTATGTAGTGGATGTCAAACCGGAAAGCAAGTTGGTAACACACATCCTAAGAAGAGCAAGATGAGCATATATAAGGCATTTGAGTTGATGCACATGGACTTGTTTGAACCAACCACATACACTAGCATTGGAGGAAACAAATATGGTTTTGTGATTGTGGATGATTTCACTTGATACACATGGGTATTCTTTCTTGGTGATAAAAGTGATGTGTTTGCAACATTCAAATCATTTGTCAAGGGCATTCATAATGAATTTGAAACAACCATCAATAAAGTAAGAAGTGACAATGGTAGTGAATTCAAGAACACAAGAATTGATGAGTTATGTGATGAATTTGGAATTAGACATCAATTCTTGGCCAAGTATACTCCTCAATCCAATGGCTTAGTTGAAAGGAAGAATAGAACTTTGATTGATATGGCAAGATCAATGTTGAGTGAGTACAATGTGAGTCATTCATTTTGGGCCGAAGCAATCAACACGGCTTGCTACTATAGCAACCGACTCTATTGTCACCCCATGATGGAAAAGACACCCTATGAGCTATTAAATGGAAGAAAGCCAAACATTGCATACTTTCGGATTTTTGGTTGCAAATGCTACATATTGAAGAAAGGCACTAGATTGAGCAAGTTTGAAAAGAAATGTGATGAAGGTTTCTTGCTTGGTTACTCCACTACTAGCAAGGCTTATAGAGTTTGGAACTTGGCTAGTGGTACTCTTGAGGAGGTACATGATGTGGAGTTTGATGAAACAAATGGTTCCCAAGAAGAAGATGAGAACCTTGATGATGTAAAAGGCACTCAATTGGTCAATGCAATGAAGAACATGGACATTGGTGAGATAAGGCCTAGAGAGGTGATTGATGTTGAAGATGACAAGAATCAAGTGCACTCTAACTCAAATGTGCAAGCTAGTGGTTCTCATAATCAAGATCAAGCAAGTACTTGTCATGACAAAGTGCAAGATCAACAACAAGTGACTAGTTCATCATCTCAACCAAGTGATCAATCAAATGCAAGCAATCAAGTGCAAGTGCTCCAACCAACCAATGTTGTAAGAGATCATCCATTGGACACTATCATTGGTGATATCTCAAGAGGAGTGCAAACTAGATCAAGATTGGCATCATTTTGTGAGCACTTCTCATTTGTGTCATCCATTGAGCCTAAGAAGATAGATCAAGCTTTGGAAGATGTTGATTGGATCAATGCTATGCATGAAGAGCTAAACAACTTCACAAGAAACCAAGTATAGGAGTTAGTTGAGAGGCCTAATGATCATAATGTGATTAGAACTAAGTGGGTCTTTCGGAACAAGCAAGATCAAGATAGGATAGTTATAAGGAACAAAGCAAGATTAGTAGCTCACGGTTACACTCAAGTTGAAGGTCTTGACTTTGGAGAAACATATGCCCCGGTTGCAAGATTGGAAGCAATTAGGATCTTGTTAGCCTATGCTTGTGCCCACAACATCAAGTTGTACCAAATGGATGTCAAGAGTGCATTTCTAAATGGGTACATCAATGAGCTTGTATATGTTGAGCAACCTCCCGGTTTTGAAGATGAAAAGAAACCCAACCATGTTTACTAGTTGAGAAAGGCTTTGTATGGATTGAAACAAGCACCTAGAGCATGGTATGAGAGATTGAGGGATTTCCTACTCTCTAAGGGGTTTAAGATGGGAAAGGTTGACACCACTCTCTTCACCAAGAAGCTTAGAAATGACTTGTTTGTGATGCAAATATATGTTGATGATATCATATTTGGGTCAACAAATCAAGAATTTTGTGAAGAGTTTGGAAAGATGATGGCAAGTGAGTTTGAGATGTCTATGATTGGAGAACTTAGTTACTTCCTTGGTCTTCAAATCAAGCAAATGAAGAATGGCACATTTGTGAGTCAAGGCAAGTACATCAAAGACATGCTCAAGAAGTTTGGAATGAATGATGCTAAAGCTATTAGTACACCTATGGGGTCAAGTGGAAGCTTGGATAGTGATGCTAGTGGCAACATGGTGGATCAAAAGATGTATCGGTCTTTGATTAGAAGCCTACTCTATGTGACCGCGTCAAGGCCGGATGTGATGTTTAGTGTATGCATGTGTGCTAGATTTCAAGCCTCACCAAGAGAAAGTCATTTGAAAGCAACTAAGAGAATATTGAGGTACTTGAAGCATACACAAGATGTTGGATTGTGGTATCCCAAAGGAGCAAGATTTGAGTTGATTGGATATTCGGACTCCGATTATGCGGGATGCAAAGTGGAGAGAAAGAGCACATCGGGCACATGTCAACTATTGGGAAGATCACTTGTGTCTTGGTCATCAAAGAAGCAAAATAGTGTAGCAGTTTCAACCGCCGAAGCAGAGTACATTTTGGCCGGTAGTTGTTGTGCTCAATTACTTTGGATGAAGGCAACTTTGAGTGATTTTGGATTCAAGTTCAAACAAGTGCCATTGCTATGTGACAATGAAAATGCCGTCAAGCTCACCAACAATCTGATTCAACACTCAAGAACAAAGCATATTGATGTCCGCCATCATTTCATAAGAGATCACCAACAAAAGGGAGACATTTGTAATGAGAGTGTGGGCACCGAAGATCAACTTGCTGACATATTCACCAAGCCACTTGATGAGAAGAGGTTTTGCAAGCTAAGGAATGAATTGAACATACTTGACTTCTCCAATATGTGTTGATACACCCCCATTATATGACATGCCTCTCCTTCGAGCAATTCATGGTATAAATTGATTGGCATGACATACATCCTTGCTAAGGACATGTTTAGTGCATCTAGACATATTTCATATTCAAATAGGCTCATTCATGAAAATCAAATGAATTTGATGCTTGTATGGTACCACTATTGCTTGTATGTTTGAAATGATCTAGTGGTAGCATATTGTAACAACCCAAAAATCCACACCCCAAAAATACCAACTACAATTTTTTTTTCTCAAAACCCCCATGTGATGATGAGTGTCATGTAAAGAAACCCAACCTAAGAGATGCATTAGGTCTAACCTCAACCCAAGTCAACACATAAGCATGGCATATCATTTGTTAATTGTGTTTATTTAAATGATAACAAATAAAGTGTTGCATACATTGTTAACTAAAATAGTGATTTGGAATTTCATCTATTTTATGTAATGCCTAAAACTCCAATGAATATGGTGCACCAATTTGGAATTCGAATTTCAAAACCAAATTTGAAATCAAACAAAAGAGAAGAAATGAAAAACAAAATAGAAAAAGGAAAAAGAAAAGAAGAGGCCTCGCAGCAGCTCAGGCCTGCTCGGCCCAGCTCGTGCGCACGGCAACCGCCCAGCCCAGCTCACGCGGCCAGCCCAGCAAGCCGGCCCAGGATGCCGCTCACGCCCGCGCGCCCGTCATCCCCGCCAGCTGCCGCTGCCACTTGGCCCCGCACGTCAGCCACGCGCTGCTCACCCGCGCGCCCCTTTCCTTCGCCCGCAGCCGCTGCCAACGGACCCCACCCATCAGCTTACCCCTGTTCATCTTCTCCACGCCATGCTCAACCGCCAGCCGACCGGAGGCCGACAGCGATGGCAGAGCGGGCCAGGGGGTCCCGCATGGGGCATGGCCTTGCCCCCCCCTTGCGCCGCGCTCATGCAACCTCACCGAGCCATTAGATGCGATGCCTGCGCCTCCAATCGCCCTTGATCCCCATCCGCCGATCACCGAGCTCCATGGCCGAGATCGGCTATAAAGCTCGGCCCTCGGTTGCCCTAGCGCCCCGAGCTCTCAACGCCCCACCGCCACCTTGTGGCTACCCTCCGCACACCCGAGCCGAGAGAGAGCCAAGAGAGGAAGAAGGAAGGGAGCGGGAGAAAGAAGAAAGAGCCGCCGATGGAGCACCTCCGAAGCCACCAGAGCAAGGACGATGCCACAACGCCGCACGGCACTGCATGTCATCCGGAGCTACACGGCCACAACCCGCCACTGCACCGCTATCCATTCGACTCCAACACCAACGGTGAGCCCCGGTTCTTCCTCTGCTCGCCGCCGGACCTTGCTGTTCGGCCATGGCGCTCCACACCGAGAGCGTGTAGGCCAAGGCCATCTCCGGCCGCTGGAAACACACGCACCCACGCACACACCCGCGACCACCCCACCGGAGCCCCGTAGCGCACCCGCGTGCCTCGTCGTCGTCTTCATGATCGTCGTGGCCGCCGGGATGTCCCTACCGGCCACCTGGGAACCCGTAGCCTCGCCTTGAGCCCTGGACGCCTTCGCCATGCACCCACGGAACCGCAGAAGCCCTCATCTGCCCAGCTTAGCCACTAGAGAACCTGCGTACGTGACCTCGCCACCGGCGAGCACTGCCGAGCCGCCAGCTGCCGTGGCCAACGCACTAGAAGGCCCCGACCACCACTTAGACCCTAGAATCATGATCGCCATGGCCCGGGGAAGCCTTTCCCCTCCCCAATTAGACACCAGCACTGCCACGGAGGCTCACAGCGAGCTCGCCACCGGCAGGAGCACCGCCGCAGGAGAAACAGGGGAACACCCCCCTCACCGGCCACCCGCGAGTGCACCCGGTGCACAAGGACAGCGCCTGAGAGAAGGAGGGTGGACTCGGTCCACCGTAGACCTGTCTGTGGTCCATGGACCAGCACCTCCTGGTCCACCGTGAGCCACGCCCATGCCTGCGAGCTATGGACGAAGCCCAGTAGAGGCCCACGGCCATGATGTGGCAACACCATAGCTTGCCACGTGTCCGGCCCGGCCCGGCCCAGACTGGCCCAACCCGAAGCCCACCGGAGCCCGTTTCAGACCCAGTCTGTGTTGACCGTTGATTGGTCAACGTTGACCGTTGACCTCGCCCCACATGTCAGTGGCACGGACACTCTGGACCCACATGTCAGATGCTGACGTCATGCTGACGACACGCGGGACCCACACATCAGAAGCCAGCGCAGCCGGGGTGACGTCATGCTGACGTCACGCTGACATCAGATGCTGACGTCAGCAGCCCAGGCCCCACACGTCAGTGACCCTGACTGTTGACAGTTGACTCACCGTTGACCGACGTTGACTTTGACCGGACCCACCTGTCAGTGACCCAATAGCCTCTGGCCCCACCTGTCGGAATGGATGACGTTGATGACGTCATGCTGACGTCAGCTGGACCCCACCTGTCAGCTCGAAACTGTGATGCTCACGTCAGCAAGCCATGTGGACCAACCACAGCGTGACACGTGTCAGCCCTGGATTAATTCAGCCTTTTTCCATTTTCAGAAATAGATTTAAACTTCGGAAATTCATAACTAATTCATACGACCTCAAAAAAATACGAAACCAGGACCAAAATTCATCTAAAATCAAGCTCTACGCAATGAACCCATGTTTGAGTGCATTTGGATCTTTTGAATTTTCATTGCTTCTTTGTGCTATTCTATAGACGTCGCTAACGCGACTATAATTCGATCGTATGCAGACTCGGAGGAGAACCAGACAGACGAGGATCGTGAGTACCGTGAGGAGTATCGAGACGACTACACTGAAGGTGCCACATCCCATCCAATCTCGTAGCACCTATTACGCATGGCTAAAATAGAAATGCTAGTGCTTTACTTTATTATTATGATCACACTATGATAGGACTTGCATGGTAGTATGCCTTCTTGATGGCCTTTACCTTGACGCAACCTTACCCCTGCTCACCCAGTTGTTAGGCTAGTCACACGTTTGCTACTACAATTCCTTGCTTATTACTTCTACTACGCTTGCACTACATTGATGCGTGGTGGAAACGGGTGTTATCTGAACTATGGGGAGAGTGCTGCGTGTGTGACTTGGGTGCGTGGAGGGTGAGGGTTGTGTCGACCAAGTTGGAGTATACGACGAGCTTGGGGCAAGTCTTGCCGTGGGGTGCTACTTGGGCACCCCTGGAATGGATACCTGTGGTGGGTAAATGGTATATGAGGTGGCCCTGGGTGTGAACCTGTGATGGGAGGAGCCTAGGGTGGAGGTGCTGTGGTGGCACGGTAAATGGAAACCCTGATGAAGACATTCTGGCTTGGTCATCCCTAAGGACTTACTAGTACTCAGATTCACCGGGAAGCCTTACGTACCACTCGCCCTATATGGTGCGGGACGGCCGGACTACTTGGTAGGATATTGCCACTACTGCTAGGTTGATAGCGGACAGTGTGAGGGAGGTATGGGGTGCGGAGGATCCCCCCACACCCTTCCGAGACTTCATGGAGACCTTGTGGACCCGGCTCAGGACTCATAGTTTCAGCCACCCCAGACTAGACTTGGGGTGTACCAGGGTTGAATGGTAGAGTGGCATTATCCTAGGCCAGCAAGCGGCCGAAATTAGCCCAGTTAACGACGGTCAGCAAGGAAGGCGGATCTTGTGGTTATGTAAAACCTCTGCAGAGTGTATGGTTGATCGATCGATACATATGCCGACTTGTCGGCTATGGACCTTTCATGGGTTTCGCTTAAACTAGATAGTGAGATGAGTCCTTCTCTTCTCCCCCTGGGAGTGAGTGTTCGGTCGTAGCCAGGGGCTACGGGCCTTAAGACAGTGCCGAGAGGGAGTTGGCCTGTCGACTGAGCGATGGTATGGTTGTGGTATGGTGATGGTGGGGAGATGGTGGTGTATCGATCCCAGGATCGAAACCTGGCTCTGGATGGGAATGGGGTGAAATGGGTGTGGGAATGGTGTTAAAACTTGACTATACTTTTATATACTTGATAAGCTAATACATAGGAAACCCCAGCCTTATAGGTTCCTTTTGATTATATCCAACTTGCATCTAATTTCCACAAAGCAATGCTCATAGGGTTGGGAGTGGCCAGTACAAATCGTACTAATAAATTTTGGCACACAGGTTCTGCTGAGGAGTATAGCTCCGAGGAGTTTGACGGTTGAGGGATTCGTTCCTACGCTCGAGTTTGGCAATCTTATCTTCAAGCTGTTCTGAATAAATGCTACTTTTGATTCCGCCAATGCGGCGATATAATAATTTATGTAATTCCGCACTATTTGTACTCTGATATTATCGTTGTATGGATGTGATATTCGACTGGAATTTGGGTAATATGATCTACAACGGTCTTATTACACTTCGACTCTGTGGATTTCCCATCGTGGAAATCGGGGTTGTTTCAGTTGGTATCAGAGCCATACTTGACCTTAGAACGAAACCCTTAGAAATGGACGATAGAATAGGACATGAACAACCCTTCTTTTGGTTATATACCGACCCTGCATCTACTTTTATGCAAGGCTTATCTATTTATTGACTTGCTAACACCTATTCCTTAAACATGCAGATGACAACGAACGTCGACTGGCCGCCTCTAGGACCGCTACCTGTGGACCACGCCAAGCTTACCTTCGACCTACGTGAGCTCGGGGGTTTTGCACAGACCCTCTGCCGAGTACTCGTCATGTTAGGAGTCCCCAACGAGCTTGTCAAGGTCACCTGCACCGGGAAGCCAGCTCAGAAAGGAGGAATCGAAGGATCAGTTGTCACCTCAGTCGAGTTCCCAGCTAGCACTACCTTACCTTCAGTCCCAGCTTTCACCGAGTTGACCATAGAGGACACAGTTGAGGAAGGACTGCGAGCTGTCTCACACAAGGCACTTTGTAGAGTGATGAGGGACCACTATGAGCACCTGAAGACGACATAGTTCCATCTACTTCCCTAGGCCCTCGACCTCAGCCTCACCCCTAGTGAGCAGAGTTTCGCAGCCGGCAGAGTTATCCTTGCAGAGGAGGACAGATGTCTTTGTGTCTCAGCTATCCACCTACTAGAGCAGGACAGGTACGTGACCCAGCTTGAGCAGAAGAGACGTTAGGACCAGGCCCTTCTGTGGGAGTACCAGGAGCGAGACTCGCAGGGAGCACAGGAGTGAGCTAGCCTGCTCGAGACAGTTGCCAAGCTACAGGATGAACTCAGCCGTCGTGAAGAAGTCCACAGAGCCGAGGTCGCTGACTTACAGGACAAAGCAGCCGACCTAGGCAACAGGAACTGCTATCTTGACAGCATGGTCTTGGAGTTGCAGAGGGAGTTGGACGACAAGAAGGCCGAGTTCAGCCGCAGAGGAGACAGAGAGAGGTCCAAGGGGATTGTTATGCTAAAAATCCAATCTAAGAACAAGACTATGACCCAGGAGCTAGAGGAGTTCAGGAAGAAGGCCGTTCGCAACTAGGGTCACCTGATCGAGGCTCTTAGGCAGACCGAGTACCTTCAGGACAAGTGTGAGAGGACTTGGCAGGCTTGGCAGAAGTCTGACAAGAAGCGCCTCAGGGAGATGAAGGGTATGTGGGATCAGCTACCCAAGGAGATTCGCAGCAAGACGAAGCCTAGGATAGCGGAGTTTGAGTTAGCTCTGACTCGCCTCAACCTAGACGCCTGCCCTACCCTACCTAGAGCCAAGCCTACTAAGGAGCTCGCCGAAGCCTTGAAGTATGTGTCCTGACTTCACAAGTCTGACGAGGAGATCGAGATCGAGAACAGCCGTATCCCAGCTGTGGTGTACGAGTTAGAGTAGATGACCCTACGTGGTCATGAGTCATGTCAGAAGCTTCCATGAGTTGTACCCCATGATGTACCCCTTATGAGATGTATTATGAGACACTGCATAGTATGATTCTCGCACGTCTTTAAGTGTAGCTACTGGAGATGATGCTATGTAATAAAACCCATGTAATGAATGTTATGGATCTTATTGCATCTTATGAATCTTATTGCTTCTTTGTAATGAGTGTTGGATAGTATAAATGTTTTTCTTTAAATCGTCAAAATCATGTAATCATATTGAATTATAAGCACACATGGCACAAACACTAAAATTTATATGATCCGTGTTGCAGATGCCAAACCACCGATCTAATCGCCTAATGAACCGAGGATGTGCGCCCATCCCTGAACCAGCCGAACCAAATGGGGAACGTGGTGGCAACAACCGTGGCCGTGGCCGTGGACATGGAGGGATACCCTTCCACCTGGAGAATACCCTGCCGCCTGAGGAGAACATTCCACCACCACCACCACCGAACCTGGTAGAAGTGATGGCACAACAGACCCAGCTTCTTGCAGCTCTTGTTGAAGGAGCAAATCATCGCCAGGGAGGTCAATAGAATGACTTCCAAAGGAAGCTAGAGGGATTTCTGAAGCTGAGGCCACCTACCTATGATGGCACCGACCCTGACCCGCTTGTAGCCGATGACTGGCTCAAGGAGATAGAGAAGAAGCTTGATCTCACCACTTTCACCGACGATGAGTGTGTTGGAGCTACCACACACCAGCTCATAGGTGTAGCACGTGCCTTGTGGGATAGTTTCAGTGACTCCCATGAGGACCCTGCCCACATCTTGTGGGAAGAGTTCACTGAAGCATTCACTGAGTACCACATCCCCAAAGGTATCATGGAGGCCAAAGCCGAGGAGTTCCGCAACATCAAGATGGCAAAAGACAGGGTGACTGAGTACACTACTCGTTTCACCAACCTTCTACGCTATGCACCTTCCTATGTTGTGAACTCTGAGAAGGAGAAGCTGTACTATTACCGCAAGGGACTTAACGCGCACATCAAGCTGAAGTTTGGCGGTATTGAGAGTAACACGTTGCGTGCTCTGGTGGATCGCTGCATCCAGATCGAGAAAGACCGTGCTGAAGCTGGAGAGGAGTACAGGGAAAGGAAGCGTAAGCCTGAAGAGTCCTTCCGTGGACGTGATCGCAAGAGGTTCCATAGAGATGCACCATCCAGGGAACGCTCTCGCCACAACAGGGATGACAACCCTGGATCGAGTAGGGGTAGTGGAGGCTACACCACCAAATACTCCCACCCTGCTCAGGATCATTACACCCAGGACTGTTATGCTCAGGACCGCAACACTCAGGACCGTTCCAACCGTCCCCGCTTAGCAAGTGAACGCCCATCACAGAACTGCTCCGCACCAGGCACTGGAAACTGGAAGGCACCCGCTCCAACCCCTACAGGCGGTGCACCTTTCACCTGCTTCGCTTGTTGTCAACCGGGTCACAAAGCCGCTGAGTGCCCTCAGAACTCAGCTGCTCAGAAGTCTCAGTTCAAGGGATCTGCTACTCGTGGACGTCTCAACCATCTGGACGCCGAGGAAGCACAGACTGCCCCTGACGTGGTGTACGGTATGTTTTTAGTTAATGGCAATACTGCATCAGTTCTATTTGACTCTGGAGCAACTTGTTCATACATATCATCCAAGTTTGCACGAGAGCATGACCTGCCTGTAACCCCATGTGGAAAGCCTATCATCACCAGTTCACCTTTAGGAGACCTAAAGTGCACCCACATATGTAAGGGAGTGAGTCTTACTATTGAGGGTCTTATCTTTAAAGCCAACCTAACCCTGTTACCTTCCACTAACCTAGATGTCATCTTAGGCATGGATTGGCTAACCATTCACCGAGGTATCATATCATGTTCACCTAGATACGTCCAAGTGACCAACCCATCCGACCAAGTCATTAGATGTGAACCCCAATCCGGAAAGTCTACCTCTATCCTATGTGCCCTTAAAGCAAGTTCAGAATCACAAAAAGAGGAGAAGATAGTTCATGATGTGCCTGTGGTCAGAGACTATCCCGATGTATTCCCTGAAGAATTACTGGGTATGCCACCAGACCGTGATGTAGAATTCATCATAGATCTTTTGCCGGGAACAGGACCCATTGCCAAGAGGCCCTATCGCATGTCAGTTGATGAACTGGCTGAGCTCAAGAAACAGCTTGAAGAGCTCATCTCGAAGGGATATATCAGACCCAGTGCTTCACCCTGGGGATCCCCTGTTCTGTTTGTTAAGAAGAAAGATGGCTCAATGAGAATGTGCATTGATTACCGGAACTTGAACGCAGTTACCATCAAGAACAAGTACCCCCTACCAAGGATTGATGATTTGCTTGATCAGCTTAGAGGTGCCAAGTATTTCTCCAAGATTGATCTCAGATCTGGCTATCATCAGATGAAGATTCGAGAGAGTGACATCCCGAAGATAGATTTCGTGACTAGGTATGGGCAGTTTGAATTCACTGTGGTATCCTTTGGACTCACGAATGCACCCGCATACTTCATGAACATGATGAATAAGGTTTTCATGGATGAACTGGATAAGTTTGTGGTAGTATTCATTGATGACATTCTTGTCTATTCACCCACCGCAGAAGAACATGAACATCATCTGAGAACTGTGCTCAAGAAACTAGCCCAACATCAGTTCTACGCAAAGTTCAGCAAATGTGAGTTTTGGTTACAGGAAGTTGCCTTCCTAGACCATGTACTATCAGCTGAAGGTGTTGCAGTTGACCCAGCTAAGATTGAGGCCGTGAAAGAATGGGAACAACCCCATAATGTGATAGAAGTCAGAAGTTTCTTGGGATTGGCTGGATACTATCGCCGATTCATCGAAAACTTCTCCAAGATAGCCCGTCCGATGACCAACCTTCTGAAGAAGACTAAGGAGTTTGAATGGACGCCCAAGTGCGAGCAAAGCTTCCAGGAATTGAAATTGAAGCTTACCACAACTCCTATGCTAGCATTGCCTGATATCAGCAAAGATTTTGTGGTCTATTGTGATGCATCCCGTCAAGGACTTGGCTGTGTATTGATGCAAGATGGAAAAGTAATAGCTTATGCTTCTTGACAGTTGAAAGAACACGAGAACCGATACCCTACTCATGATCTTGAGTTAGCAGCAGTTGTGCATGCCTTGAAGATCTGGAGGCACTACTTGATAGGCAACAAGTGTGATATCTATACCGATCACAAGAGCTTGAAGTACTTTTTCACTCAGGAAGACCTGAATATGAGGCAACGCCGATGGCTGGAGTTGATCAAGGACTATGACCTGGAAATTCACTATCATCCGGGAAAAGCTAATGTAGTCGCAGATGCTCTTAGTCGCAAGAGCTACTGTCACACTTTGATCACTGAATCCGTACCACCTGAGCTCAAGGAAGAGATTGATGATTTCCAACTTGAGATACTACCGTATGGCCTGTTGAATGAGCTCCGCATACAGTATGACCTCACAGATCGCATCAGTGAAGCTCAGAAAAAGTGTGAAGATATCGAATATCTCCATGGTCTGATGAGACTAGGCTACAAGACCAACCACCATGAAGATGAACAAGGGACCATCTGGTTCAAGAACAGAATCTGTGTACCTTCTAATCCAGCACTACGAGAGGAAATTATGTCAGAAGCCCATGATTCTAAGTATTGTATTCACCCTGGAGGTTCAAAGATGTATCAAGACTTGAAGAAACACTTTTGGTGGAAAGGCATGAAGACGGACATTGCAGGACATGTGGCACGATGTGACACCTGTAATAGAGTCAAGGCTAAACATCAAAGGCCTGCAGTATTGCTAAAGCCTCTTGACGTTCCCGAGTGGAAATGGGAGAGCATATCCATGGATTTCATAGTTGGATTGCCCCGTTCACAGAAAGACAATGATTCCATCTGGGTGATTGTTGATCGTTTGACCAAGATTACTCACTTTGTACCAGTGAAGACCAAGACTAATGCAGAAAAATTAGCGGATCTGTATATTGAGCATATTCTCAGACTGCATGGAGCTCCCTCTAGTATTGTATCTGATCGTGGTCCTCAGTTTGTGTCCCGATTTTGGGAAGCTCTACACAAGTCCATCGGAACCAAACTTGATTTCAGTACCGCTTATCACCCACAGACAGATAGACAGACAGAACGAGTAAATCAGATCTTAGAAGACATGCTTCACGCTTGTGTGTTGAATTATGGCTCTGATTGGGAGAAATGCTTACCCTATGCAGAATTTTCTTACAACAATAGCTACCAAGACAGTATCAAGATGTCGCCGTTTGAAGCTCTGTATGGCAGACGTTGTAAGACACCTTTGATGTGGTCCCAACCAGGAGAAAGATCGTTCTTTGACTCCGCTAAGATTCAAGATGCCGAAGAAGGAGTTGCTCAAGTAAGAGAGAATTTGAGAATTGCTCAAAGTCGATACAAGAGCTATGCTGACAAAAGGAGAAGAGAACTTGAGTTTAATGTGGGAGACTTCGTCTATCTCAAGGTATCCCCGCTACGTGGAACTGTCAGATTCCATGTGAAAGGAAAGCTTGCCCCTAGATTTGTTGGCCCATACAAGATTTGCAAGAAGATTGGAAAGCTCGCTTACAAACTTGAGCTACCTGAGGAATTGGTGGGTGTACATCCCGTATTCCATGTCTCTCAGCTACGCAAGTGTATGAGAGTGCCCGATGAAGTAGTTCCAACAGAGACACTTGACATTCAAGATACACTTGAGTATAAAGAACATCCTATTAGAATTCTGGGCAGAGATACCAAAGAGACCCGAAGCAAGACTATTCCTATGTGCAAGATCCAATGGAGCAACCACACTGAGAGAGAAGCAATGTGGGAGAAAGAGTCTGACCTCCGGCTACTATATCCTTACCTCTTTGAAGAGTACGTTACACTTGAATCTCGGGGATGAGATTCTGTTAAGGGGGTAGGACTGTAACAACCCAAAAATCCACACACCAAAAATACCAACTACAAATTTTTTTTCTCAAAACCCCCATGTGATGATGAGTGTCATGTAAAGAAACCCAACCTAAGAGATGCATTAGGTCTAACCTCAACCCAAGTCAACACATAAGCATGGCATATCATTTGTTAATTGTGTTTATTTAAATGATAACAAATAAAGTGTTGCATACATTGTTAACTAAAATAGTGATTTGGAATTTCATCTGTTTTATGTAATGCCTAAAACTCCAATGAATATGGTGCACCAATTTGGAATTCGAATTTCAAAACCAAATTTGAAATCAAACAAAAGAGAAGAAATGAAAAACAAAATAGAAAAAGGAAAAAGAAAAGAAGAGGCCTCGCAGCAGCTCAGACCTGCTCGGCCCAGCTCACGCGCGCGGCAACCGCCCAGCCCAGCTCACGCGGTCAGCCCAGGATGCCGCTCACGCCCGCGTGCCCGTCAGCCCCGCCAGCTGCCACTGCCACTTGGCCCCGCACGTTAGCCGCGCGCTGCTCACCCGTGCACCCCTTTCCTTCACCCACAGCCGCTGCCAATGGACCCCACCCGTCAGCTTACCCCTATTCATCTTCTCCACGCCACGCTCAACCGCCAGCCAACCGGAGGCCGACAGCGATGGCAGAGCGGGCCAGGGGGTCACGCCCGGGGCATGGCCTTGCCCCCCCTTGCGCCGCACTCACGCAACCTCACCGAGCCGTTAGATGCGATGCCTGCACCTCCAATCGCCCTTGATCCCCATCCGCCGATCACCGAGCTCCAAGGCTGAGCTCGGCTATAAAGCTCGGCCCTCGGTTGCCCTAGCGCCCCGATCTCTCAACGCCCCGCCGCCACCTTGTGGCTACCCTCCGCACACCCGAGCCGAGAGAGAGAGCCAAGAGAGGAAGAAGGAAGGGAGCGGGAGAAAGAAGAAAGAGCCGCCAACGGAACACCTCCGAAGCCGCCGGAGCAAGGACGACGCCACAACGCCGCACGGCATTGCACGGCATCCGGAGCTACACGGCCATAACCCGCCACTGCACCGCTATCCATTCGACTCCAACACCAACGGTGAGCCCCGATTCTTCCTCTGCTCGCCGCCGGACCTTGCTATTCGGCCATGGCACTCCACACCGGGAGCGTGTAGGCCAAGGCCATCTCCGGCCACTAGAAACACACGCACCCACGCACACACCCACGACCACACCATGACCACCCCACCGGAGCCCCGTAGTGCACCCGCGTGCCTCGCCGTCGTCTTCATGATCGCCGTGGTAGCCGGGATGTTCCTACCAGCCACCTAGGAACCCGTAGCCTCGCCTTGAGCCCTGGACGCCTTCGCCGTGCACCCACGGAACCGCAGAAGCCCTCATCTGCCCAGCTTAGCCACTGGAGAACCTGCGTACGTGACCTCGCCACCGGCGAGCACTGCCAAGCCGCCAGCCGCCGTGGCCAACGCACTGGAAGGCCCCGACCACTTAGACCCTAGAATCATGATCGCCATGGCCCGGGGAAGCCTTTCCCCTCCCCAATTGGACACCAGCACTACCATGGAGGCTCACAGTGAGCTCGCCGCCGGCAAGAGCACCGCCGTGGGAGAAACAGGGGAACACCCCCCTTGCCGGCCACCCGCGAGTGCACCCGGTGCACAAGGACCGCGCCTGAGAGAAGGAGGGTGGACTCGGTCCACCGTAGACCTGTCTGCGGTCCATGGACCAGCACCTCCTGGTCCACCGTGAGCCACGCCCACGCCCGCGAGCTGTGGATGAAGCCCAGTAGAGGCCCACGGCCGTGACGTGGCAACGCCATAGCTTGCCACGTGTCCGTCCCGGCCCGGCCCAGACCGGCCCAACCCGAAGCCCGCCGGAGCCCGTTTGAGACCCAGTCCATGTTGACCATTGACTGGTCAACGTTGACCGTTGACCTGGCCCCACATGTCAGTGGCACGGACACTCTGGACCCACATGTCAGATGCTGACGTCACGCGGGGCCCACACGTCAGAAGCCAGCACAGCTGGGGTGATGTCATGCTGACGTCACGCTGACATCAGATGCTGACATCAGCAGCCCAGGCCCCACACGTCAGTGACCCTGACTGTTGATCGTTGACTCGCCATTGACCGATGTTGACTTTGACCGGACCCACCTGTTAGTGACCCAATAGCCTCTGGCCCCACCTGTCGTAATGGATGACGTTGATGACGTTATGCTGACGTCAGCTGGACCCCACCTATCAGCTCGAAACTGTGATGCTGACGTAATGCTGATGTCAGCAAGCCATGTGGACCAACCACAGCGTGACACGTGTCAGCCCAGGATTAATTCAGCCTTTTTCCATTTTCAGAAATAGGTTTAAACTTCGGAAATTCATAACTAATTCATACGACCTCAGAAAAATACGAAACTAGGACCAAAATTCATCTAAAATCAAGCTCTACGCAATGAACCCATGTTTGAGTGCATTTGGCTCTTTTGAATTTTCATTGCTTCTTTGTGCTATTCTATAGACGTCACTAACGCGACTATAATTCGATCGTATGCAGACTCGGAGGAGAACCAGACAGACGAGGATCATGAGTACCATGAGGAGTACAGAGACGACTACACTGAAGGTGCCACATCCCACCCAATCTCGTAGCACTTATTACGCATGGCTAAAATAGAAATGCTAGTGCTTTACTTTATTATTATGATCACACTATGATAGGACTTGCATGGTAGTATGCCTTCTTGATGGCCTTTACCTTGACGCAACCTTACCCCTGCTCACCTAGCTGTTAGGCTAGTCACACGTTTGCTACTACAATTCCTTGCTTATTGCTTCTACTACGCTTGCACTACATTGATGCGTGGTGGAAACGGGTGTTATCTGAACTATGGGGAGAGTGCTGCGTGTGTGACTTGGGTGCGTGGAGGGTGAGGGTTGTGTTGACCAAGTTGGAGTATACGACGAGCCTGGGGCAAGTCTTGCCGTGGGGTGCTACCTGGGCACCCCTGGAATGGATACCTGTGGTGGGTAAATGGTATATGAGGTGGCCCTGGGTGTGAACCTGTGATGGGAGGAGCCCAGGGTGGAGGTGCTGTGGTGGCATGGTAAATGGAAACCCTGATGAAGACATTCTGGCTTGGTCATCCCTAAGGACTTACTAGTACTCAGATTCACCGGGAAGCCTTACGTACCACTCGCCCTATATGGTGCGGGACGACCGGACTACTTGGTAGGATATTGCCACTACTGCTAGGTTGATAGCGGACAGTGTGAGGGAGGTACGGGGTGCGAAGGATCCCCCCACACCCTTCTGAGACTTCATGGAGACCTTGTGGACCCGGCTCAGGACTCATAGTTTCAGCCACCCCAGACTAGACTTGGGGTGTACCAGGGCTGAATGGTAGAGTGGCATTATCCTAGGCTAGCAAGCGGCCGGAATCAGCCCAGTTGACGACGGTCAGCAAGGAAGGCGGATCTTGTGGTTATGTAAAACCTCTGCAGAGTGTATGGTTGATCAATCGATACATATGCCGACTTATCGGCTATGGACCTTTCCTGGGTTTTGCTTAAACTAGATAGTGAGATGAGTCCTTCTCTTCTCCCCCTGGGAGTGAGTGTTCGGTCGTAGCCAGGGGCTACGGGCCTTGAGACAGTGCCGAGAGGGAGTTGGCCTGTCGACTGAGCGATGGTATGGTGATGGTGTGGAGATGGTGGTGTATCAATCCCAGGATCGAAACCTGGCTCTGGATGGGAATGGGGTGAAATGGGTGTGGGAATGGTGTTAAAACTTGACTATACTTTTATATACTTGATAAGCTAATACATAGGAAACCCTAGCCTTATAGGTTCCTTTTGATTATATCCAACTTGCATCCAATTTCCACAAAGCAATGCTCATAGGGTTGGGAGTGGCCAGTATAAATCGTACTGATAAATTTTGGCACACAGGTTCTGCTAAGGAGTATAGCTCCGAGGAGTTTGACGGTTGAGGAATTCATTCCTACGCTCGAGTTTGGCGATCTTATCTTCAAGCTGTTCTGAATGAATGCTACTTTTGATTCCGTCAATGCGGCGATGTAATAATTTATGTAATTCCGTATTATTTGTACTCTGATATTATCATTGTATGGATGTGATATTCGACTGGAATTTGGGTAATATGATCTACAACGGTCTTATTACACTTCGACTCTGTGGATTTCCCATCGCGGAAATCGGGGTTGTTTCACATATGACATGTTTGTAGGCTTGTAAACCTAGTGTTTGATCTAGAAAATGAGCTATAAGTGTTTAACTCAACATGGTACAAGATAACCCTTATTGGAGGTGTGAAGAAGCTTGTCCTTGGATCAAACCGAGTTAAATATCTTTTGCAAGTAATCTAGATTGAACCAATTTGGGAAAATGATCCTCATTTCACATGATTTCACCCAACCTATCTATAATTTGAGCTCATGTTTTGTGGTCATTGATGTCAACGGGGGAGAAAAACAAAGATAGTAAAAAGACAAAGGGGGAGAGAAATAAAGCTATAAATGATAGGGGAGAGATATTTACAAAGGAAAGGGATCAATTAAAATTTTGAGCACACAAGTAGGGGGAGCAAGCTCATAAACTTGTATGTTGCATTTGAATGTGCACTTCATAATTGTGCTTGCATGGCACAAGTTTTAATTTCAATATCCATGCTTGTGTGGTGTATGCTAGTCATAGGCTTGAATGATGAAATGAAAAACTAGCATGCATAGGATATCCAATGTTTTCATTTCCTAGTATGATCAAGTGGTATCTAGTTAAAGTAACTAGACTTATGATTCATGATATGGAAACTAGACCCTTGCTTTTAATGTTGATCTCACAGGGTATTCTAGTTTTTATGTATGTCTAGTTACTAATGGTGCTAAGGATGGTATAATGGTGCACTCCGATTGGTATCACGCTTCAAAGGTCCATCTCTTACACCTTAGCATCATTTGGTAGAAATTGTCTCCTATATTTCCTATCTAATCATATGTGCAAGCTTCAATCCAAACTATTAGCACATATGTAGGGGGAGCAATTGCTACCTTTTGGAATTCATGAAACTTGTCCATATTCTTTTACACATGGTAAATATACTTGGACAAGCAACATGGATTAAATTAAAACTTAATTCATATCTTTGTATGAGGGTTGTCATCAATTACCAAAAAGGGGGAGATTGAAAGCTCTAGTTTGGTTTTGGTTAATTGATGAAACCCTTAGTGCTAACCTAGTTTATCAAAGTGATTATGAGATAGGTAGCACTACTCCAAGTGATGAAGCAAAGATGAAGATCATGACAATGGTGATGGCATGGTGATGATCAAATGCTTAATCTTGGAAAAGAAGAAAGAGAAAAACAAAAGGCTCAAGGGAAAGGTATAAAATGTAGGAGCCATTTTGTTTTGGTGATCAAGACACTTAGAGAGTGTGATCACATTTAGGATTGATAACCGTACTATTAAGAGGAGTAAAACTCGTATCGAAATGCGATTGTCAAAGTGCCACTAGATGCTCTAACTCATTACATATGCAATTAGGATCTAGTGGATCACTAACACCCTTGTAAATGTTTGCGAAAATATGCTAACACATGTGCACAAGGTGATACACTTGGTGCTTGACACATTTGAGCAAGGGTGAAGAAGATAGAGGAGAAATGAGGTCAGTCCTACTGTTTACACTAGGACCGGACGCTGATCAGTATTGGATTGGCGCGTCCGGTCAGGCATGGCAGTGAAGACGCCAGCGTCGGTCATGCGACCGAACGCTGGGTCTCTGACCGATCGGACGCTGGCTGCTGCGTCCGGTCACGCTGACTCAACGGCACAGTAGCTAGGGTAATGCATCGGACACTGGGTTGTGTCCGGTCGAGAAAATACGCCTCGGGGAGCTTACTGTAAACGACCGAACGCTGAGGCTTGAGCGTTCGGTCAGTTTTGCCAGAGCGTCCGGTCACTACTTAGCCGTTGCGATCGGGTGGTTCCTGTTGAATGGACAATGACACGTGGCATACATCTATTGACCGGACGCTGAGTCCTGAGTCCGGTTAGTATGACCGGAGCGTCCGGTCAGCGCCTTGCTCCTTTGTCTCAATTGAGCAGGGCTTTTGTGTCTCCTTGACTGGTTTGCCTCGCCCGTGCAGCGACTTCACCGATGGAGCAGAGTCACCCCGCGCTCATGGCCAACCACCTTGCCGAGCCCCATGACTTCGTTTCGCCTGCCCTACGCATCTCTGGTGAGGCCCTCTTGCTCCTAGGGTAGGTGGTTGAGCCGGTTGAGGTCTAGGTCGTCCGGGACAGGTTTGCTGCCGCCGGCGAACTAGTGTGATTGATTGTATATCCATCTTGTGATTGGTTCACTCTCCTACACGGCGGTATAATCATTCTAGTCACTCATTTATATTCTTGCAAACTAGTTGTAACAAGCTCTTTAGTGTAATTAAATTTGAGAGCTTGCTTTGTTGTTTTAAGTTCATCTAGTGGAGCTCTTTAGTGTAGCATTTTTGAGAGCTCTTAGTGAGTAGTGTTATTGCAAGTTGTGTGTCTTGTAATCATTGTTACTAGAATTGTTGGATAGGTGGCTTGCAACCCTTGTAGAGCTAGAGCAAGTTTGCATTTAGCTATTTGTCATACTAATCAAATTGCTCTTGTTGATTTTTAGATTTTTAAATAGGCTATTCACCCCCCTCTAGCCATATTAGGACCTTTCAGTGGGCCGTGCCGCGCTGGGACGCGCCGGTGCGTTGCGTGGGTGCGCGCGCGGGCATTGTGGGAGTGGGCCGAGCCATGAAGTGGGCTGCGCGGTGAAGTTTAGTTTCTTCTTTTCTAGTGAATTAACAAATGCTTAATCAATTTAGTTGTGAACTGAACTTTGATAATTTGTATTAAATCTTATAGGTGTTGGGGCTTCAATTGGAGTTTTCCTCCACCGTCGGCACCTTAAGTCCAAACGTCGTCGCCCATCCAATTGGCCTTGCATAGTCCACCTCCATCCAATTAGCCATGTACCCAACTAGCTTTGGTAGTTAGCTCACAATTGGAGTCATTCCGATGAGGCATCGTCTTCCAGTGAGGTAATGCGGAGCTTTTTCCCCACGGCGATCCGCCATTGCCGCCAAGGTGGGTGCTCGGCCAGGATGTCGCCCTTGCTCCTTTGTCTCAATTGAGCAGGGCTTTTGTGTCTCCTTGACTGGTTTGCCTCGCCCGTGCAGCGACTTTGCCGATGGAGCAGAGTCACCCCGCGCTCGTGGCCAACCACCTTGCCGAGCCCCATGACTTTGTTTCGCCTGCCCTATGCGTCTCTGGTGAGGCCCTCTTGCTCCTAGGGTAGGTGGTTGAGCCGGTTGAGGTCTAGGTCACCCGTGACAGGTTTGCTGCCGCCGACGAACTAGTGTGGATGCCGTTCCCGTGGCCAGCGCGGTTGGGAGTGGTAGTGATTGAATTAGGGCTTCTATATTGTTGCACGTAGTCTAAAGATGGATACAGGGTAGCGGTAAAGGCGTTGGGCTAGGTAATTTCACCGGTGCCAGTGTTGCCATGGCCAAACCCCGCCGCGGTGCATGGCCACACCTATGCGCTGCACCGTTGTTAGTGTATGATACCTCTATCGATGGCACTTCGCTCGTATAGTGCTAGGGAGGTATTGGTTGAGGACGAGGAGGTCCGTGCTCGCCGGTGTTTGGCCCGAGATGTCGCGGCCTCGGTTGAGTTCCGGCCATTGATGTTGTAACATGAATTCGAAGTGAACCGGGGGGTTAAGTGCGAGAGTCAGTGAGAGAGGGGAATAGTGGAATGGGCTACGATTCCATTTGATTGGAAGCTGAGGGCTCTTTTGCATAATGCGGCGCGCGCGGGTCTTCCCTCCATGGGCCGCTGTCGCACGTGGGCCGTGCCGTGCTAGTGCACTGCGCGGGTGCATGCGCGGTCGTTGAGGGAGTGGGCTGAGCCACGAAGTGGGCCGCACGGTGAAGTTTAGTTTCTTCTTTTTCAGTGAATTAACAAATGCTTAATCAATTTAGTTGTGAACTGAACTTTGATAATTTGTAGTAATTCTTATAGGTGTCCAAAAATAGTGAAATAAAATTTGTTAGGTTCACAAAAATGCTATCTATCTGTTGGTGTAGTTAGTTTACAGTTAGCTATGATAATGATATGTTCATAAATTCAATTTAGAAAGCTTAGTATTATTTAGACTAATATTTGTAGGAATTTTTGTGGCAAATTGATGATTGCTTTAGCCATGAAAATTTTACAGTAGGTTCGTCAGATTATTATGTACTCACTTTAATTTTTGTAGCCCTAGAGTAGGTTGATAAATAGAGTAGCTAGTACCCCTTGTTTTATCATATATAGAGTAAATCGGTATTAAGAGTACGAATACCTTTAGTTGCTAAGATAATATATGACATGCTTCATACTTGTTAGTGTTAACAGTAGGTAACTTAGCACCTTAGTCGGTAGAACTCACTTAGTAGCTTGATAGATGTATTTTATTTTAAGAGCTGTTGTTGTCGTATTACTAAGTGTTGCATCATCATTTGATGCATGTAGATCACGAGTTGGTAGAGTTCCTGCCCGTGGACGAATAGGATTATGAAGAGGTCATTGAGGAGTATGAGGAGGAGATCCTTGTGCAGGAGGGAGCCCCGGAGCCTTTTGGTGCTGACTTTGCTGACCCACCGCCTGCCCAAGGCAAGCCCCGGTGCATAACCCTTATTTTAAATGATCACTGATTATATATGATGTGCATTTACGTTACAGGCATTTTATGGAAACTACATGCATAAATATATCTACCTATGAGTCCTACTAGTATAGGTCGAGTAGCTGCTATGCTCTGGATTTCGGTAGCGTGAGTAACCTACCGTTACTCACAATAGGTGATAATTATGATCACTCATGATAAAATGGCGGGAAGGAAAAGTGGTGACCGGGCAGGGATATGGTTTGGGTACTGGTGGGTGTAAGAGGTTGTGTCCTGCGGCCAATAGGGCATAGCTTGGTCAAACTTTTTCCCTGTCTATGTTGGTTAAGGACCGGCCATTGAATAAGTCTCGAGGCAAGTCGCAGATTTATTATCCCGGGCACATACTTGGGTATGGGCGTAGGGAAGACTTGTTACTCTCTTGTCGTGGGTTCTGGCTCTTTCCGGACCGACTGATTGGAGGCGGGGGTGGTGGAGGTCCTTGCACCGCACTAAGTCTAGGACTTAGAAGCGGGGGCTTGGAGTCCAAGTTTGGCCAGAGACCTGGACCCCATGACAGGAGGGTGATGGGTTGGTCCTGCTTGTGCCTAGGGTACAACCGAGGCATGTGTTTTTGAGGTACCCAGCTGGGGGCATTGATTCGTGAATCGCCAGGCAATCCGGTACGGCTTGTTTTGGGTCTAGCACTGTAGTAAGAACTGAAAGAGGAAAGGTGATGAAATGGAACTGATTGCTCAACTCTTGCTTGAAAGTAGAACAGATGCTTACATAGAATGGCTAGATAATAAATTAATACGGCTATTAATAATAACATAAATAAGGACTCACTATTAGTATTGCTTTCTTGCAAAAAAGGAAACCAGCAAACTATAAAGCTTATCATACCCCTTGGAATCGGGAAATTATTCCCACTAGTCGGATAAGTCTTGCTAGTACATTGTGTACTTAGGGTTTATTTACCCTTGTTGTAGGTAATGCTTGAGGAGTGCCATTGTGTGAAGGATTCTTCTGGTGGGCACAGACAGATCCTTGTTCTTTATCGCTAGATGTTTATTTTTATTCCACTGTTTAATATTCCGCACTCTGACTTTGGAAATGTAATAATGTACTTTTTACGCACTCTGGATGTATGAAATGGATTAAGTATTGTAACATGTTCTCATTATCGGATCCTTGGGGAAAATGTGGATCTTTCGGGCTCTCCCTTGGGGTGTGCCCAACGGATACCGCCCGGTGTAGCTTGCTTTCAGGGCGCTTAGTGTCTGGTGGAAGACGAGCGTCTCCGTAAGTGTGTTATTTTGGATGGTTCTGCCATAGTTGGTACCAGAGCCAATAATGAGCTTACGAGTTCATCACTCTTTTCCAAAACTTAAAAATTTGCCCAACAAAAGTTTTGCAAAAAATAGGATGCGCTAAAGTTATGTAAATAAGTATAAGCCCTAGCAATATGGTTTATCTAGGATAGCGGCACTGGTTTTATCTAATCAGTTTTCTGCAGGTACACTAACTTACGTTGCGTAAGAAATCGCTTAGCATACGGAAAGTGAGTGTGTGATGTGCCGAAAATTTTACGAATGCCGCTATATTCTGGCTTGAGCGAGCATACAGGCTGATACATGCATCATGATAATTGTGTCTTACTTAAACTAAAGTCCCCCTACACGTATAATTGGATTAGTAAATTGATAGGACAACTAAAAGAATGCTTTAATGGATGTCTTGTCATTTCTATAATCCCTTACTTCTGATCTGGAAGGTTGTCCTAAGTGGTTGGTTCCTATCTCTTACAGATGAATCTAAGGTCTGGACGTGGGAGCACTAGTGCTGGTGCGGGCCACGGTCTTGGCGAGGGCCAAGGTGAAAGTGGTCGGGCTAATGAGCATGGTAACGGGGAGAGCCATGAGGCTCCACTGTTGGCTCCTCCTCCTCCGCCACCGCCGCCGCCACCACCAATGACTCACACGGGGATGATGGCAGAAATGATGGCTGCTCGCCGTGAGTCAGCCCATGCCATGGAGCTACTGGCACAGGCTATCGTTGGCTTTGCCCGTGGAGCACACGAGGGCAATGGTGGTAACGGGGGTGGTGCTCGCAGTCTTGAGGGACCCTTCTCTTACCAGGATTTCCTCAAGACACACCCGCCCACATTCACACCATCTGCTAAGCCCCTGGATGCGGAGCATTGGCTTCGCATTCTGGAGCAGAAGTTCCTATTGCTCAACGTGACTGATGAGCAGAAGGTGCACTTTGCAGCGCAACAGTTGTTGGGGTCCGCAAGTGCATGGTGGGATACCTTCAATGTCATGCAGCAGCCAGATCATCGGGTGACCTAGCAGGAGTTCACCGCATCATTCAGGGAATTTTATATTCCTGCTGGTGTCCTCAACAGGAAGCTGACTGAGTTCCTAGACCTACGGCAAGGTAGTTTGTCAGTGATGGACTATGTCAATAAGTTCAATCACTTCTCCCAGTATGCTGGAACCCATGTGGATACAGATGAGAAGAAGAGGGACCGCTTCTATCACGGCCTCTCTTGCAGCCTTCAGGAGAAATTGTATACTGGGAACTATCAGACCTTCGGGGCAATGATGAATGCTGCCATCGCCATGGAGGGCTTGCAGTGGGATTCCAAGGTGGAATGGAAGCAAAAGCGGGTGGCTACGGGGTCTTCTAGCCACCCCATACTCAGAAAGTATAGGTTGTTCGATGGGTGCCCTATCAATCATCAGGTGGGCATTTGTTTCGACAACCCCAGTATACTTCTCAGACTTCTTCCACATAGTACCACACACCTACTCAGCAGGTGCCACATCAGTAGCCCCAAGGACCGCAGGCCCCACCACGGCTGGGACAGGGAAACAAGTCGGGTGCTTGTTTCAAATGTGGCAAGGATGGCCACTATGCCCGAGAGTGTCCTCAAAACCAGCCAGCCCAGTCTGCTCAACCATCGACTAACTCCAGGCTAGTCAGGAGGACAGTGATTAAGAAGAAAGTGCCAGCTAGCCGATCAGGATAGGTGAATTTCACAGATGCTGAGCAGATATTGCTGCAGGAACCGGTGATGGCTGGTATGTTTACCATTGATTCCCATCCAGCTTATGTGTTGTTTGATTTTGGTGCATCAGATTCATTTATGAGCATGGGATTTCTAGACCGGCACAACATACCTCTTATGGCCATACCGTATGCCTATAGAATTCGTACTTTGGGTGCGCATATGTGCATCAATACTTGGACGGACATAGTAAGCTTGGTATTAGCCACCCACACTTACCGCCTACAATTCATGGTACTGCCTGGGCAAGGCATTGATGCAATTCTTGGAATGAATTGGTTGCGGGTGTATGGGGTAGTCTTGGATTTGAAGCAGAGAATTGTTGAGTTACAGCTTCCTTCTTCTGAGGATAGGATGTCTCTTCTTGTACCCTCAGATCCAGTCTTACCTGTTGCTGTTCATGCGGAAGCCTCTCCTGATCTTACCTCTATTCTGGTAGTATGTGAGTTCCTGGATGTTTTCCTGAAGATCTACCTGGGTTGCCACCGGACAGAGATGTGGAATTCTCCATTGAGTTAGAGCCTGGTACTGCTGCTAGCTCCCAATGCCCATACTGCATGGCTCCAAAGGAGTTGGCTGAAATGAAGAAGCAGCTATAAGAATTGTTAGAAAAAGGCTTCATCTGTCCTAGCTCTTCACCATGGGGTTGTCCAGCCATTTTTGTGAAGAAGAAGGATGGTACTCAGCGGATGTGTGTGGATTACCGCCCTCTTAATGCGGTAATAATTAAGAACAAGTATCCTTTGCCCCGCATAGATACTTTGTTCGATCAGCTAGCTGGTGCCAAGATGTTCTCCAAGATTGACCTTCATTCAAGCTATCATCAGATCAAGATTAGACCACAAGACATCCCAAAGACAACTTTTTCTACTAGGTATGGGCTGTATGAGTACCTAGTAATGTCTTTTGGTCTCACCAACGCTCCTGCCTTCTTCATGTACCTGATGAATTCAGTCTTTAAGCCAGAGCTAGACAAGTTTGTTGTGGTATTCATTGATGATATCCTGATATATTCCAAGAATGATGAAGAGCATGCCCAACACCTTCGAATAGTACTGGCTCGATTGAGAGAACACAAGTTGTATGCTAAATTCAACAAGTGTGAATTCTGGTTAGATCGAGTGCAGTTTTTGGGGCATGTGTTGACATATGATGGCATCTCTGTTGACCCCAGCAAGGTGCAAGATGTGCTGAATTGGAAGTCTCCCAAGTCTGTGCACCAGATTCGTTAGTTCCTTGGTCTAGCCGGGTACTATCGGCGTTTCATTCTAGATTTCTCCAAGATAGCATAGCCAATGACCAAGCTGCTCCAAAAAGAAGCCAAGTTTGATTGGAGCCCAGCATGTGAAGAAGCCTTCCAAGCTTTGAAGACATTTCTGACCACTGCTCCTGTGTTGGCCCAACCAGATATTGACAGGTCTTTTGATGTATACTGTGATGCCTCGAAGACGGGGTTGGGATGTGTGCTTATGCAGGATGGGCGTGTGATAGCTTATGCTTTGCGCCAACTGAAAAAGCACAAAGTAAATTACCCCACTCAGGAATTAGTGCTAGCTGCTGTGGTCCATGCTCTAAAAAATTGGAGGCACTATCTATTGGGCAACAAGGTGCATATTTTTACAGACCACCAGAGCCTCAGTATATTTTCACCCAGTCTGAGCTAAACATGAGGCAAAGGAGATGGTTGGAACTGATCAAGGATTATAACTTGGAAGTACATTATCACCCAGGAAAGGCCAATGTGGTAGCTGATGCCTTGAGCCGAAAGTCATATCAGGTTGAAAAAACACCTTTGTCTCTCAACCATGCATGCTGGCTCACATTGCCTTGACCTCAGAATTGCTGAAGCAGATTATTCTTGAGCAGAGGTTAGACACTTTAGAAATCCCTCCCGTCAAGAAATTGATTGCCGAAGGGTGTGGTCCTCACTTTAGTATTGATGAGCAGATAGTAGTGATATACAAAGACAGATTGGTGGTCCCATCAAATGAGGAGCTGAGAAGGAAGATTTTGAACGAAGCCCATCATTCAAAGTTATCTATCCATCCTGGCAGCAACAAGATGTACCATGATTTGCACCACTTGTACTGGTGGTCCAACATGAAGCAGGATATCACCCAGTACGTCGTGGAGTGCGACACTTGTGGGAGAGTTAAAGCAGATCATATGCGTACTTTAGGATATTTATAGCCCTTGCCCATTCCTGTTTGGAAATGGGAAGATATCTCCATGGACTTTGTGGTGGGTTTGCCCCACACATCCAAGGGCTATGATTCCATTTGGGTCATTGTGGACTGTCTCACTAAGTCTGCTCATTTTATCCCGGTGGACACAAAATATATGGCCACGAGTATGCTGAGATATATTTTGATCGGATTGTGACCCTACACGGAGTTCCCCTTACTATCATCTCGGATAGAGGGTTAGTTTTTGTCTCTTGTTTCTGGGAGCAACTGCAGCACTGTCTTGGTACTCGTCTCCTTAGAAGCTCAGTATATCATCCACAAACTGAAGGTCAAACTAAAAGGGTGAACTAGGTGCTCGAGGATATGTTGAGAGCTTGTGCCCTTTCTTTTCCTGAGAAGTGGGATGAATGCCTGAAGTTAGCTGAATTTTCTTATAATAATAGCTACCAAGAGAGCATTCGCATGGCACCATTTGAAGCTCTATATGGAAAGAAATGTAGGATGCCACTTAACTGGGTTGAAGTGGGAGACCGTGGATATTTTGGGCCTGATTTCATCAAAGAGGCTCGAGAGCAAGTCATCATTATTCAGAGTCATTTAAAGGCAGCTCAGAGCCGACAGAAAGCCTATACGGACAAGCGAAGAAGACCCTTGCAGTTTGAAGTTGGGGATTATGTGTACCTCAAGGTGTCTCCTATGAGAGGGGTGCATCGGTTTGGTGTCCATGGAAAGCTAGCTCCCCGATATGTGGGTCCTTACAAGGTTTTGGCACAGTGTGTCCCAGTTGCTTATCGCCTCTAGCTTCCTAATATTTTATCTGCGGTACACAATGTGTTTCATGTATCACAATTGAAGAAATGTTTGCGGGTACCTGATGAAGCTATAGAAGTTGAAGGACTTCCACTCTAGCCTGATTTGACTTATGTTAAGCACCCGGTAAAAATCCTGGACGAAAAGGAAAGAGTGACCAGAAACAATGTGGTGAAGTTCTACAAGGTGCAGTGGCAAAACCACTCTGAGGATGAGGCCACGTGGGAGCAAGAGAGCTATATATTGAAGCATTACCCCCACCTTCTCTCTGGTTCTGATGAGTAGTTGTTACATTGAAATGTATTTCCTATCTCCTTTCCCATACTAGGCACATGAAATCTCGGGTCGGGATTTTGTTTTAGGGGGGTAAATTTGTAACACCCTCGGTGTTATACTGTACAATCTTTTGCTAAAACACTGCATGTGCATCATGATTATGTGATAGTGTATGAATTATAATGTGTAAATAAATTTCTATGACTTAAAATGTTTATTGGAAACGCGAAACGGATGTTACATCTTATGTCGCGTTATATTGCTTAGAGTTCTAGATGAATTTTTATTGAACAAAAATGCCATAGAACGCATACCCGACACTTTAATAAAGATTGTAGTACCAACTTCATTGGTAGCAATGAAATACTTGCTGTCGAGAATGGGATTCGCTAGATAGCTTACTCAATAGCTTGGAAACCGAAGTTGACTCTAATCCGAACAAAAACTTAGTCGATTTTCGTAAATCGGAAAATGGTTTGAAGAAGCTAAGTTCGACAATTTTTATAGGGGAATTGGGTTAAGCAGTGGCATGGTCTTAAGGTTGGTTTTAGTAGCCTAATACACCATCTCGAACATAAAATAGTTGGTTTAGCATTTGGATCATTCAGTGGGATTTTTGAGCCGCTTTCAAAAGTGTGCAAGTCACGTTTTGAACGATGCCAGCGCCTAGGCGCGGTCACCCTGCCGGCCCTCGACGTGCTGCGCTGGACCGCCCATCGCGCATGTGCACGCATGCCCATGCACGTGGCTCCGCGCTGCTAGCCATGGCCACCATTGACGTGCTCTGGCGCATGCTCACGCACGCACGCGCATCGTGCCAGCAAGCCTGGCAGCTTTGTCCGCCGTCGTGTCCGCCTACACCACACTGCTTGCCATCACGTCGCGCTGCGCACCCAGTCGCACTGCGCTCCGACCATCACTATTGCGTGGCCACTGCTGTCGTTGACCTTTCGTGGCTGCACTATCGTAGGCCTATCGCCTGACTTCGCCATCACGTCCGCGCTCGACGCCACGCCACGCTGTGGCCTCCCCGAACTGGTGTCAGTCTCTACGGCGCACTGTGCCATGTGCCGTCGTCTTGAGGGTCGTGGCGCTATGGTCGCACGTCGCCGTTCCCGCCTTGTATGCGCCGTGGAGTCTTCCCCGTCGCGCTGCCATGCTTCCCCAATTAGAAATTTGTGCCACGCCAAGCCACCGTCACATCGCTTGCATTGGCGCCGCACCGGCCGAGCCGTGCCAAGGCAAACCACAGAGCTTAGTCCTACTCTCATAATTGCACACATCTGGAGGTCTAGTGGGAGTCTAGCTTCGCGCCAAGCTTGCCACTATGGCGATCGTATGGTGTCGGGGCTTCAATTGGAGTTTTCCTCCGCCGTTGGCACCTTAAGTCCAAACATCGTCGCCCATCCAATTGGCCTTGCATAGTCCACCTCCGTCCAATTAGCCATGTACCCAACTAGCTTTGGTAGTTAGCTCCCAATTGGAGTCATTCCGATGAGGCATCGTCTTCCAGTGAGGTAATGCGGAGCTTTTTCCCCATGGCGGTCCGCCATTGCCGCCAAGGTGGGTGCTCGGCCAGGATGTCGCCCCTTGCTCCTTTGTCTCAATTGAGCAGGGCTTTTGCGTCTCCTTGACTGGTTTGCCTCGCCCGTGCAGCAACTTCGCCGATGGAGCAGAGTCACCCCGCGCTCGTGGCCAACCACCTTGCTGAGCCCCACGACTTCGTTTCGCCTGCCCTACGCATCTCTGGTGAGGCCCTCTTGCTCCTAGGGTAGGTGGTTGAGCCGGTTGAGGTCTAGGTTGCCCGGGACAGGTTTGCTGCCACCGGTGAACTAGTGTGATTGATTGTATATCCATCTTGTGATTGGTTCACTCTCCTACACGGTGGTATAATCATTCTACTCACTCATTTATATTCTTGCAAACTAGTTGTAATAAGCTCTTTAGTGTAATTAAATTTGAGAGCTTGCTTTGTTGTTTTAAGTTCATCTAGTGGAGCTCTTTAGTGTAGCATTTTTGAGAGCTCTTAGTGAGTAGTGTTATTGCAAGTTGTGTGTCTTGTAATCATTGTTACTAGAATTGTTGGATAGGTGGCTTACAACCCTTGTAGAGCTAGAGCAAGTTTGCATTTAGCTATTTGTCATACTAATCAAATTGCTCTAGTTGATTTTTAGATTTTTAAATAGGCTATTCACCCCCCTCTAGCCATATTAGGACCTTTCAGTGGGCTGTGCCGCGCAAGGACGCGCCGGTGCGTTGCGTGGGTGCGCGCGCGGGCGTTGTGGGAGTGGGCCGAGCCACGAAGTGGGCTACGCGGTGAAGTTTAGTTTCTTCTTTTCTAGTGAATTAACAATGCTTAATCAATTTAGTTGTGAACTGAACTTTGATAATTTGTATTAAATCTTATAGGTGTCGGGGCTTCAATTGGAGTTTTCCTCCACCGTCGGCACCTTAAGTCCAAACGTCGTCGCCCATCCAATTGGCCTTGCATAGTCCACCTCTGTCCAATTAGCCATGTACCCAACTAGCTTTGGTAGTTAGCTCACAATTAGAGTCATTCCGATGAGGCATCGTCTTCCAGTGAGGTAATGCGAAGCTTTTTCCCCACGACGGTCCGCTATTGCCTCCGAGGTGGGTGCTCGGCCAGGATGTCGCCCCTTGCTCCTTTGTCTCAATTGAGCAGGGCTTTTGCGTCTCCTTGACTGGTTTGCCTCGCCCATGCAGTGACTTCGCCGATGGAGCAGAGTCACCCTGCGCTCGTGGCCAACCACCTTGCCGAGCCCCACGACTTCGTTTCGTCTGCCCTACGCGTCTCTGGTAAGGCCCTCTTGCTCCTAGGGTAGGTGGTTGAGCCGGTTGAGGTCTAGGTCGCCCGGGACAGGTTTGCTGCCGCCGACAAACTAGTGTGGATGCCGTTCCCGTGGCCAGCGCAGTTGGGAGTGGTAGTGATTGAATTAGGGCTTCTATATTGTTGCTCGTAGACTAAAGATGGATACAGGGTAGCGATAAAGGCGTTGGGCTAGGTAATTTCGCCGGTGCCAGTGTTGCCATGGCCAAACCCCGCCGTGGTGCATGGCCACACCTATGCGCTGCACCGTTGTTAGTGTATGATACCTCTATCGATGGCGCTTCGCTCGTTGGGTGCTAGGGAGGTATTGGTTGAGGACGAGGAGGCCTGTGCTCGCCGGTGTTTGGCCCGAGATGCCGTGGCCTCGGTTGAGTTCCGGCCACTGACGTTGTAACATGAATTCGAAGTGAACTGGGGGGTTAAGTGTGAGAGTCAGTGAGAGAGGGGAATAGTGGAATGGGCTATGATTTCATTTGATTGGAAGCTGAGGGCTCTTTTGCATAATACAGTGCGCGCGGGGGTCTTCCCTCCATGGGCCGCTATCGCACGTGGGCCGTGCCGTGCTGGTGCGCTGCGCGGGTGCATGCACGGTCGTTGAGGGAGTGGGCTGAGCCATGAAGTGGGCCGCACGGTGAAGTTTAGTTTCTTCTTTTTCAGTGAATTAACAAATGCTTAATCAATTTAGTTGTGAACTGAACTTTGATAATTTGTAGTAATTCTTATAGGTGTCCAAAAATAGTGAAACAAAATTTGTTAGGTTCACAAAAATACTATCTATCTGTTGGTGTAGTTAGTTTACAGTTAGCTATGATAATGATAGGTTCATAAATTCAATTTAGAAAGCTTAGTATTATTTAGACTAATATTTGTAGGAATTTTTGTGGTAAATTTATGATAGCTTTAGCCATGAAAATTTTATAGTAGGTTCGCTAGATTATTATGTACTCACTATAATTTTTGTAGCCCTAGAGTAGGTTGATAAATAGAGTAGCTAGTACCCCTTGTTTTATCATATATAGAGTAAATCGGTATTAAGAGTACGAATACCTTTAGTTGCTAAGATAATATATGACATGCTTCATACTTGTTAGTGTTAACAGTAGGTAACTTAGCACCTTAGTTGGTAGAACTCGCTTAGTAGCTTGATAGATGTATTTTATTTTAAGAGCTGTTGTTGTCGTATTACTAAGTGTTGCATCATCATTTCATACATGTAGATCATGAGTTGGTAGAGTTCGTGCCCTAGAGCCTTTTGGTGCTGACTTTGCTGACCCACCGCCTGCCCAAAGGCAAGCCCCGGTGCATAACCCTTATTTTAAATGATCACTAATTATATATGATGTGCATTTACGTTACAAGCATTTTATGGAAACTATATGCATAAATATATCTATCTATGAGTCCTACTAGTATAGGTCGAGTAGCTGCTATGCTCAGGATTTGAGTAGCATGAGTAACCTACCGTTACTCATAATAGGTGATAATTATGATCACTCATGATAAAATGGTGGGAAGGAAAAGTGGTGACCGGGCAAGGATATGGTTTGGGTACTGGTGGGTGTAAGAGGTTGTGTCCTGTAGCCAACAGGGCATAGCTTGGTTACACTTTTTCCCTATCTATATTGGTTAAGGATCGGCCGTTGCATAAGTCTCGAGGCAAGTCACAGATTTATTATCCCGAGCACATACTTGGGTATGGGCGCAGTGAAGACTTGTTGCATTCTTGTCGTGGGTTCTGGCTCTTTCCGGACCGACTGATTGGAGGCAAGGATGGTGGAGGTCCTTGCACCATACCAAGTCCGGGACTTAGAAGCGGGGGCTTGGAGTCCAAGTTTAGACGGAGACCTGGACCCCATGACAAGAGGGTGATGGGTTGGTCCTGCTTGTGCCTAGGGTATAAGCAGGGCGTGTATTTTCGAGGTACCCAACTGGGGGCATTAATTCACGAATCGCCAGGCAGTGTAATAATGTACTTTTTACGCACTCTGGTTGTATGAAATGGATTAAGTATTGGAACTCGTTCTCATTATTGGATCCTTGGGAGAAAATGTGGATCTTTCAGGCTCTCCCTTGGGGTGTGCCCGACGGATACCGCCCGCTGTAGCTTGCTTTCGGGGCACTTAGTGTCTGGTGGAAGACGAGCGTCTCTGTAAGTGTGTTATTTCGGGTGGTTCTGCCATACCTCACCTCTCATATCTGCCAAGGTTTACAGACCTTTTTGGACAGACCGAGCGCTATGTTCCATCATGGGTCCGTGAGTTCTACTCTTCACTTTGGATTGACCCGAGGCACAGATTTATACACTTTGCATTCAGAGGCTGTGACTACATGCTATAGAGCTCGAGGGTCAGAGAGATTCTTAGGATTCTAGAGTCACCCATTTGCATTCACAAGGTTTGCTATGGTCAGACAGAGCCTCCGAGATGCCCTCATGGTGGACTTATGTCATCCACAGATCAGATCTGACCATGCTTCATAGAGTCATTCGACGAGGGGTCAAGCAGGACACCACGTGACCATACTCCTACAGCTTGGCTTCTTGATGCTATCATGAGGACTTTGCTCTCGAGGATGGGCTACCGCAAGGGTTTGACTCGCATTCAGTTGTGGTTAGTGAATTCTCTGGTGCAGCAGACCGTATTTGATATTTGGGATGTCATACTATCAGAGATGGAGGACACTCTTGCAGAGGGGTTCTGATGAGGACATCGCTACCTCGTCGCATACAAGCCAAGGAGAGGAGGAGATCCAGCATGGGCGTTCAATTCATCTTTCTCATGGTGGAGGCCTAGTCCAACTGAAGTTGGAGCCCATCTCGGGCTCTAGGACCAGTCTGTCTTAAACTGGTCACCCAGGACGCATCCGGACTCCGTTTTCAACGATCCACATATGCATAGAAAACTAATTTGATAAGGAAAGCAATCCAAGTGGTCTCACGTCAAAATCTATTCGGAATAAACGGGAATCATTGAAACAAGTCAGAATCTAGAATCTGCTAGGGTGCTGCAACACCGTCTTTTGGTTCGTTGGACCATGTATCGTATTTGGGCCCATTACGGGGCGTGTCCAGGGGGGTGACACCCAAGACTCTATAATTAGCAGCCATCGCTCTCCTTAGGATTTGGGTTTTATTTAGTTCTTGATTTCCTCATAAACACAGACGTTGTTTTGCTGCAACTGTTGCCGCCAAGGCCGCTTGCTGTGAACCAGGGCCCCAGTTCTTGATCTTGTTCGCCTGTGGCGATTAGTCCTTTTGAATAAAGACTTGAACTCCATCTTATTATCATAAGACTCATATTTATTTGCAATTTTAGATTGCGTTTATCTTGTTCTTGCTTGTGTTCTCGATTCGCTTGCAGGAAAGCCTTCTCGGCGAGGTCAATCGCGTTCGCGTGGTTGATAACCAACAGAGCAGTGGTGTAACGGTTGCGGGGGTCCGAATCAGTCTTGGTTCGAAGCCTAGATCATGAACGTCGAGTCTCCACCAATCGACGCTATCATACCTTTTGAAAGATCGGGCCTAGTCTACATCAAGTGGTATCAGAGACCTTGTTGCCCGTTAGGTATAACTTTGTTTTCCCCTTTAGATTGTTACTGTTTTTGCATTACCTATAGCCCACAAAAAGCCAAAAAAATATACATCGTCACATATTCCCTATCCTATAGCCTCGTTGTGCCATGCAATTTCGTCTCTGTTTTGCGTTGTTGAGTTCGTGTCCTAGGCAAGTTCTAGTTGCTGGTTTTAGATCGTTTTTAGTCCAGTTTGTGTTTTTCATTTTGTTTTTCATCATAATTCGTGAACACCTCAAGTTTTGCTGTGTTTCCTTTGTATCCATCAAACCCTAATCCACGCCATCTAATTTGTTACACTTGTCTTCACTGTTTCCATCAAATCTTGGCTACCGTGACCAATTTTGCGCGCATTGTTCCCGTTTTGTCCTCTAATTCGGAGTCCGTTCTTAAAACTGGTCTAGTTTTCGCATACGAACTCCGATTTCGACGTTCCATATATCAAAATCGATTAGAAAAAAATTTCGGATCCATTTGTCCCCTGTTGTGTCGACGTAGGAGAATTTTAATTTGATCAAAAACTGGTCACAAGATCATCTTTTCGTGGTCACAAACTTTTTGTCGATTTTTATCACATCTACTAAAATTTCCACAGGCCACGTCTTTCACTTGTTTGAGCTCATATTTTCTATGGTTGCTTCTTTTGTGCTCCTAAGTGAAGGAAAAATATCAAAAAAATAAAAAGAAAAAGTCAAAATTTCCCAAAAAACAACAACAGCCCAAAAAATAGAAAAAAGAGAGGGGCAAAAGTGGAACAATATCTAGAGGAGCACATAGAGAGCGTCATTTGAGCTGTATTTGCATGTGCTAATTTCTGCCTTGTTCCTAATCATATTCCTGTTGTTCACATCTCTTAATATATCTGGTACTTGGAACGTGAGTAGGCCAGCAACTAAGACAAGTACTCGGGATATTTATTCAGCTTTGCTATTCAGTTGCGAATATTGCTATTCCTTGCTAATATATTATGCCTGTCCAAGCTCCACTTTCTTCTAACCACGTAAAAGGTTCGCCTTGCAACTGTTACACTCAAGCTACAACGGTATCACAGTCACCGACCGATTGCACTGCCTGTTGCTTTGGTAAGAACACTAGTAAGACCTTGGTAAGACGCTTGAGAGTTGAGTGCCTTGTTATTCCTTGTCCACAACCTAAGTAGTTGGTAGGGATAATACTATTTGTGTTGTCTTCTTTCTACTAACCATGTCAGGAAAAGCCGAAGGCAGCGGCAAAGGAAACAGGGGCACACCTACAGATTTCAATGACTGTGTTTCTAAGAATGAGCTTCGTGCCATTCTTGATGACAAGTTCAATGAGATCCTTCAACAAATCACCAACTTAGCCAAGAGGATTGAAGATATTGAACAACGACATCCTGAACCACATCCTGAACATGATGATGATGATGATCTCTCTGAGAGGGAGGATGGCGACGCTGAGGCTGAAGCCGAAGCTCAACGACGTGCTGACGATGCACGTAACCGTAATCGGTTGAACTTTAACCGACGCGGTATGGGAGGTAATAACTAAGGTAATAATGATCCTTTCTCTAAAACCAAGTTTAAGATACCTCCTTTTTCTGGTTCTGCTGATCCTGAAGCTTATTTAGATTGGGAGATGGCTGTAGATCAAAAATTTAGCTCCCATCAAGTACCTAAAGAATATAGAGTTAGACTTGCTACTAGTGAGTTTACTAGTTTTGCTCTTTTCTGGTGGAATGATATTTGCAATAATGTTAATGTTAATGCTAATGCTAATGCTCAAATACCTTAAACCTAGACTGTACTTAAACAACGAATGAAATTGAGATTTGTTCCTCCATACTATCAGCGTGATCTGCCATTAAAACTGCAACGTTTAAATCAAGGTAGTAAGACTGTTGAGGAATATTATCAGGAGCTTTTAATTGGTCTAGCACGTAGTAACATACAAGAGGATGAAATGGATAAGTGTTCTAGATTTTTTGGAGGTTTGCGTCATGAAATACAGGATGTTCTTGACTATAAAGAATAGACTAGATTTTCCCAATTATATCATTATGCTATTAAAGCTGAAAGGGAAGTACAGGGATGACAACCTAGGCGTTCCACGACTCCGTCCACTCCTTCACGTCCAACCGAGGTGAGTAAATTTTCTAATGTGCTGACACCACCAACGCCTGTAAAAAAGAATTCTTCTATCACACCTTCTTCCACTAGATCTGCTACACCTTCTTCTAGCAGCTCTTCTAAAGTTGTTTGCCACCGCTGCAAGGGCATGGGACATATTGCTAAAGATTGCCCCAACAAACACGCATATATTGCTACTGATGATGGTGGGTATGCAAGTGCTAGTGATGAAGAGAATGAATTTGCACTTGCAACTGATCTTTATGCAGATAAATTTGCGGATAGTGCTGAAGATCCTGAAGAGGTAATTGATAGTGTGACATGCACTGTAGACTATAAATCAATCCTTGTTCAGCGTGTTTTGAGTTCACAAGTTGAGCCAGTAGACAAGCTACAACGCCATAATCTATTTCAAATGTTCCTCATTGTCAATAATTTCCGTGTTCATGCTATAATTGATGGAGGGAGCAACAATAACTTGGTAAGTTCTGAGCTTGTCAAGACCCTTGGTTTATCTACACGTGTTCTTCCATATTCATACCATGTTCAGTGGTTCAACAATAGTGGTAAGGCAAAGGTAACACAATCTGCTCGTGTGCATTTTTCTATCGGATCATACCATGATTGTGCTGATTTTGATGTCGTGCCTATGCAAGCTTGTTCACTTTTGTTAGGCCGCCCTTGGCAATATGATAATAATGTTCTACATCATGGTAGGCAAAATAGATACACTTTTATATTTAAGGGGAAAACCATTACTTTACTTCCTTTAACTCCTGCTGAAATTGTGCAATATGAAAAGGAACTTGCTGAAAGGAAAAATAAAGGCCATGACAAAGACTTTAGTAAACGAGCAAAAGAACCATCAAGTAACATGAAAGATGTTTTATTTGCTCTTAAATCTGTTCTTGTTGATCATGATGAACCATGTTATGCTTTAACTTGTACGTCGCCAATATGTCCACTTGGTCCTGCTTCCAGTGCTATGCCTTTTGTTGGTACTAACCTTTTGCAGGAGAAGGAGGATGAATTCCCAGCAGGGAGGCCACCATGGCAGCCGCCTTTGAGAAGGATTGGGCGCCAAGATGAATGTCTTCTTTTGGAGCCATCGTTGCTGTCATCCAATGGAGGAGACGATCTACTTCAGTCGAGGACGACTTCAATTCAAGAAAGGGAGGATGATGAGGACATCACTACCTCATCGCATACAAGCCAAGGAGAGGAGGAGGTCCAACATGGGCGTCCAATTCATCTTTCTCATGGTGGAGGCCCAGTCCAACTGAAGTTGGAGCCCATCTCGGGTTCCAGGACCAGTCTGTCTGAAACTGGTCACCCAGGACGCATCTGGACTCCTTTTTCAATGATCCACATATGCATAGAAAGATAATTTGATAAGGAACCCAATCCAAGTGGTCTCACATCAAAATCTGTTCGTAATCAACAGGAATCGTCGAAACAAGTCAGCATCCAGAATCTACCAGGGTGCTGCGACACCGTCTTTTGGTCCATTGGACCATGTATCGTGTTTGGGCCCATTAGGGGGCATGTCCAGGGGGGTGACGCCCAAGACTTTATAATTTGCAGCCGTCGCTCTCCTTAGGGTTTGGGTTTTGTTTAGTTCTTGATTTCCTCGTGAACACAGACGTCTTTTTGCTGCAACTGTCGCCGCCAAGGCCGCTTGCTGTGAACCAGGGCCCCAGTTCTTGATCTTGTTCACCTGTGGCGATTAGTCCTTTAGAATAAAGACTTGAACTCCTTATTATTATCATAAGCCTCGTATTTATTTGCAATTTTAGATTGCGTTTATCTAGTTCTTGCTTGTGTTCTTGATTCGCTTGCAGGAAAGCCTTCTCGGCGAGGTCAATCGCGTTTGCGTGGTTAATAACCAACGGAGCAGTGGTGTAACGGTTGCGGGGGTCCGAATCAGTCTTGGTTCGAAGCCTAGATCATGAACATCAAGTCTCCACCAATCGATGCTATCATACCTTTCGGAAGATCCGGCCTAGTCTACATCAGGTTCAGAGGTCACCAACAGCTACATTATGCTCACTGGATCACCATCTTGATTCGAAAGGCAGTTACACAGAAGTCCCCAGAGACGATGGATGAGTACACAGGTGCTACTACAGAGTTTCCTCCTTATAACATGACTCAAATGCTCCGCCATAGTAGTGCAAGAACACCTCGCCAGCCGAGTCGTCGCCCAGAGGTCCCAGAGATAGCAGCCCAGTAGGATGAGATCATTAGGGGCATTGCAGCGATAGAGGAGGAGGAGCTAGATGCTTAGCAGGAGGGTGTGGTCGAGGCAACCCTAGTGATAGCTCTGATGATGATTATCAGCCTGTTCCTCAGATGCCTCCTTGGCCACATGACAGAGAAGCCAATGGCTCTAGCTCAGCAACACCATAGCCACCGTAGACAGATCTAGCACTTCTTGCCGCACTTGAGCGGATGAGGTAGGACCAGGCACGCCAGGCATAGGAGACAGCAGCTACACTTGCAAAGGTTCAGGCTCAACAGGACGAGTTCTAGAGGTAGCAGCAGGACATGCAGCAGCAACAGCTCTTGATCCAGCAGCAGTTACTTGGTTTCATGCAGGATGTCTTTACTGCTATGGGGGCAGATCCTCCACAGCCTACACCTCAGATAGGCCAGCCTACCACCACTTCAGTGACTCTAGCTGTACAACCCAGTGGGCTTCAGAGTCAGGGACAGCCAGTTACTCAGTTTGCTTCACCTACAGAGCAGGTGTCCCAGTGGCTTGCTTCGCTAGTGATAGTCCAGAGTCCTCACTTCACTCCTATTGTTATGGGCTTCACTTCGCCTCAGAGCTCTTTAGTGCTAGTGGCTGACACCCCAGTATCTAGGAGTCTCGGTGTGACTTTTAGTGAGCTTATAGGGCTACCTACACCACTAGAGTTGTGAGTCCCTATACCTACCATAGTTGCTCTAGTTACTAGGACTATAGAGATGCTCCCATCATCTGTTGCTTCTTAAGAGACACCTCCTACAGTGATACTTCCAGAGTCACAGGTCGCGCCAGTTCCCAAGCAGACCCAGACTGCTTCACCTTCACTTCCAGCGATAGGGGGTCAGACCGCTCAGAGCTCAGGGTCTGGGGATGCTGCTGCTCAGTTCCAGATTTCTCACCACACCTTGGCGCCCGACTCATCTGCTCCTGCCTCACCGTCCGACCCTTAGGTTTTGGTGCTTGACTCTAAAGGGGGAGAGGGATCAAGTATGTTAGATCTAGGGGGAGCAGTACATCTAGGGGGAGCTTATGATTTATTTCTTTTGGCTTTTTATGCGTGATACATTATGCATTCACATTTACTTTCATGCATTGAACTACATACTGTGTGATTGTGATACTTATGTGACATGTGTGCTCTCTACTTTGATTTATATATATGTCATGTCACCTGGTTATGCTCATTTGCTTTGCTTCCGTGTTTTACTCCGATTCAAATGAGCTTTATTTCTTGTACTCATGCTTATTTCATATCTATTGAGTACACCATGTTGGCTTGGGTCATATAAGCATGTCTAACACCTTTGCTCTTATTGTCAAAAGCTTATATGAACTAAGCATGTTGAAAACCTCATCTCTTTTACATACTCAAGGTTGTATTGTCATCAATCACCAAAAAGGGGGGAGATTGAAAGCATCTAGGCCCCTAGTTGGGTTTCGATGATTAATGACAATACGAGATAACTATGACTAACTTGTGTTTTGTAGGGGCAATTAAGTTAGGTCATGGTAATGGAAATTGATTGGGCAATCATGGTGTCATGCCCCTGACGATGGAAATCATTTTGGTTTTCAAAGGATGGACGACAGGGTTAAGGATGGACTAGTTCTAAGTGTCGTTTGGTGTTGAAGAGACACTTAGAGTAGTTTAGGACTTTGTTTTTCCTTTGGACATACTATTAAGGGGGGTATGGACTAGTAGCTTGACCTAGGTGAGTCTAGTGAGTTAGGTGTGGTGCACACTGGTCAAATCTAGCACTAGGTAGCTCCGGAGTAGCCCTAAGATCAATTGGAGCAAACTTCATTCACATATGATTTCGAGTTGAAAGTGAATGGAGAGTCAAATGACTGACCGAACGCTGGTCTGGTTGTGACCGGACGCTGAAGGGTGAGTCCGGTCAGTTCATTTGATCAACTGGAGCCGTCTGGTTGCGATTGGGCGCTGAGTGAAAGGTGACCGGACACTGGGTGCCTGCGACCGGTCAACTCCAGAGAGGTTCTAGAGAGGGAGTTTCCTGATCAGACGCATCCGGTCAGTGCTGACCAGACACTGGTCAGGACCCGATAACTGACCGGACGCTGAACTGCGAAGTGACTGGACTCTAGGTGCCAACGTCCGGTCAACATCAGTAAGGTTCAAGAGAGCATTTTTTATGACCAAACGTGTTCGGTCAGTGGTGACCGGACGCAGGTCAGAGTCCGATCATAACTTAATGGCTCTTTCTAGCACAATGGTGGGGATAACTGACCGGAGTGTCCGGTCACCCTGACCGGAGCGTCCGGTCACCCCGTAGAGTGATGACTCAGCCTCCAAACATTATGTTTTGAATGAGGGGGTATAAATACTTACTCCACTAGTCCAAGGGAGCTCTCTTGCCCATTTGTTCAGCTGAGAAACATCCTTGAGAGTGCAAAGGAGAGCAAGAGCCTAGTGAGGTGTTTGATATTTGAGAATCCAAGATTAAGGCCTTATTAGTGCAAGGAGAGTAGCAAGTGTGCATCCACCCTTCTCATTAGGCTTGTCATGGTCAAGTGAGAGTTTGTGCTTGTTACTCTTGGTGATCGCCATCACCTAGACGGCTTGGTGGTGATTGGGAGTTTGGTGATCATTCGGTGGAGCTTGTGGATGACCCAACTCAAGTTGTGAGCGGTTGTGGGCGATTCACCATGATGGAGTGTCGAAGAATCAGCCCGTAGAGAGCACTTGATCCTTGTGCAGATCAAGGGGAAGCTACACCCTTGCGCGGGTGCTCCAACGAGGACTAGTGGGGAGTGGTGACTCTCTGATACCTCGGTAAAACATCGCTGTGTTCTTTTCCCTCTCTTTACTTTAAGCATTTACATTTGAGCATTCATTTCTTGTCTTTACATTCTTAGAATTGCCACGCTAGAGTAGGATTGAACGTAGGGTGCAAAACTTTTGTGCGATAGAATAATAGAAACACATTCTAGGCACAAGGGGTGAAGTGGGCTAAGTGTAGGGTTTAATTATTGCAAAGAATTTTAGAATTAGCCCAATTCACCCCCCCTCTTGGGCATCTTGATCCTTTCAACCACCTTTCGCCTCTGTTTCTTCACCGAGTTGATCCACATCAACTCCAACTTCTTCACCCTTGGTCAAATGTGCCAACCACCAAGTGTATCACCTTGTGCACATGTGTTTGCATATTTTCACAAATGTTTTCAAAGGTGTTAGCACTCCACTAGATCCTAAATGCATGTGCAATGAGTTAGAGCATCTAGTGGCACTTTGATAACCGTATTTCAATACGAGTTTCACCTCTCTTGATAGTATGGCTATCAATCCTAAATGTGATCACACTCTCTAAGTGTCTTGATCACTAAACCGAAAAACTCCTATCAATTTCACCTTTGCCTTGAGCCTTTTGTTTTTCATTCTTCTTTTCGAAGTCCAAGCATTTGATCATCACCATGCCATCATCATCATCATGTCATGATCTTCATTTGCTTCATCACTTGGAGTAGTGCTACCTATCTCATAATCACTTTGATAAACTAGGTTAGCACTTAGGGTTTCATCAATTCACCAAAATCAAACTAGAGCTTTCAATCTCCCCCTTTTTGGTAATTGATGACAACCCTTACACAAAGATATGAATTGAAATTTAATTGGATCCATGTTGCTTGCCCAAGCATATTTACCATGTATAAAAGGATATGGACAAGTTTCATAAACTCATAAACCCCAAATGGTAGCAATTGCTCCCCCTATATATGTGCTAATAGTTTGGATTGTAGCTTGCAAAACCTTTTCTAATATGTTCAACTCATTCCTTAGCTTGCAAAACCTTTTCTAATATGTTCAACTCATTCCTTAGCTTGCAAAACCTTTTCTCATCCAATGCCTTGGTGAATATATCAGCAAGTTGATCTTCGGCGTCTACACTCTCAATGCAAATATCCCCTTTTTGTTGGTGATCTCTAATGAAATAGTGGCGGACATCAATGTGCTTTGTTCTTGCATGTTGAACCAGATTGTTGGTTAACTTGATTGCACTCTCATTGTCACATAGCAATGGCAGTCTCTTGAACTTGATTCCAAAGTCACTCAAAGTGGCTTTCATCCAAAGTATTTATGCACAACAACTATCGGTGGATATGTATTCGGCTTCGGCGGTTGATAATGCAACACTATTTTGTTTCTTTGGTGACCATGAAACAAGTGATCTTCCCAACAATTGACATGTGTCTGAGGTGCTCTTCCTTTCAACCTTACATCCTGCATAATCCAAGTTGGAGTAACCAACTAGCTCAAACTTTACTCCTTTGGGATACTACAAACCAACATTTTGTGTATGCTTCAAGTACCTCAATATTCTCTTTGTAGCCTTCAAATGACTTTCTCTTGGTGAGGCTTGAAATCTTGCACACATGCATACACTAAACATGACATCCGGCCTTGATGTGGTCACATAGAGTAGGCTTCCAATCATAGACCGATACAATTTTTGATCCACCATATTGCCACTTGTATCACTATCCAAGTTGCCATTTGTTCCCATTGGTGTACTAATGGCTTTGCTATCACTCATGCCAAACTTCTTGATCATGTCCTTGATATACTTGCCTTGACTCATAAATGTACCATTCTTCAATTGCTTAATTTGAAGACCAAGGAAGTAACTTAACTCTCCAATCATGAATATCTCAAACTCATTAGCCATCTCTTTCCAAATTCTTCACAATAGTCTTGATTGGTTGATCCAAATATGATATCATCAATATAGATTTACAACACGAATAAATCTTTTCCAATCTTTTTGATGAAAAGAGTGGTGAGAACCTTGCCCATCATGAACCCTTTAGAGAGTAGGAAGTCTCTCAATCTCTCATACCATGTTCTAGGTGCTTGCTTCAAGCCATACAATGCCTTCTTCAACTTGTACACATGGTAGGGCTTCTCGTCATCTTTAAAACCGGTAGGTTGCTCAACATATACTTCTTCATTGATATAACCATTGAGAAATGCACTCTTGACATCCATTTGATAGAGCTTGATGTTGTGGGCACAAGCATAGGCTAATAAGATTCTAATTGCTTCCAATCTAGCAACCGGGGAATATGTTTCTCCAAAGTCAAGACCTTCAACTTGTGTATAGCCTTGTGCTACCAATCTTGCTTTGTTCCTTACTACTATCCCATCTTGATCTTGCTTGTTTCTAAAGACCCATTTGGTTCCAATCACATTGTGTCCCTTTGGTCTCTCTACCAATTCTCATACATGATTTCTTGTGAAGTTATTCAATTCTTCATGCATAGCATTCACCCAATCAACATCCTTCAATGTTTCATCTATCTTCTTTGGTTCAATGGATGACACAAATGAGAAATGCTCACAAAATAAACCCAATCTTGACCTTGTTTGTACACCTCTAGAAATATCTTCAATTATAGTGTCCAATGGATGATCCCTTGCAATATTGGTTGGTTGGAGTATTGAAACTTGATTTCTTGCACTTGCTTGATCATTGGGTTGAGATGATGCACTAGCCACTTGATCTTGTTCATAATCATGAGAGCCACTTGTACTAGCTTGATTTGTATCATCTTGCACATTTGAGTTAGAGAGCACTTGCACTTGATCATCCTCATCATCATTCACTTGCCTAGGCCTCAATTCACCAATATCCATGTTCTTCATGGCATTTGAAAGTTGAATGCCTCTAACATCTTCCAATTTCTCATTCTCTTCTTGTGAACCCTTGGTTTTATCAAATTTAACATCATGAACTTCCTCAAGAGTACCACTATTCAAATTCCAAACTCTATATGCCTTGCTAGTAGTTGAGTATCCAAGTAGGAATCCTTCATCACATTTCTTTTCAAACTTGCCCAATCTAGTGCCTTTCTTCAAGATATAGCATTTACAACCAAAGACACGAAAATATGCAATGTTGGGCTTTCTACCATTCAAGAGCTCATACGGTGTCTTCTCTTTTAATGGGTGACAATAGAGGCGGTTGCTACAATAGCAAGCCATGTTGATAGCTTTGGCCCAAAAAGATTGACTCACATTGTATTCACTAAGTATAGACCTTGCCATATCAATGAGTGTTCTATTCTTCCTCTCAATAAGGCCATTTGATTGTGGAGTGTACTTGGCCGAGAATTGATGTCTAATTCCAAATTCATTACACAACTCATCAATTCTAGTGTTCTTGAACTCACTACCATTGTCACTTCTAACTCTCTTGATGGTTGTTTCAAACTCATTGTGAATGCCCTTGACAAATGATTTGAATGTTGCAAACACATCACTTTTGTCCTCTAGAAAGAATACCCAAGTGTATCTAGTATAATCATCCACTATTACAAAGCCATATTTGTTTCCACCGATGCTAGTGTATTGTGTTGGCCCAAACAAATCCATGTGCAATAACTCAAATGCTTTACTAGTGCTTATCATGCTTTTCTTAGGATAGGTGTTTCCAACTTGTTTGCCGGCTTGACAAGAGCTACAAAGCTTATCCTTCTCAAACACAACATCTTTCAAGCCTCTAACCAAGTCATGCTTAACAAATTTATTCAATTGTTTCATTCCAACATGACCAAGCATTCTATGCCATAACCAACCCATGCTAGACTTAGTGAACAAATATGTTGATAATTTAGCTTCACTAGCATTGAAATCAACCAAGTATAGATTCTCATATCTAAAGCCTTTGAAGATCAAGTTAGAGCCATCTACACTTATGATCTCTACATCATCTACCTCAAATATGCATTTGAATCCAAGATCACACAATTGAGCCACGGATAGCAAATTGAAGTTCAAGCTCTCTACTAGCAACACATTGGATATGCTCATGTCATTTGATATTGCAATCTTACCAAGCCCTTTGACCTTGCCTTTGCCATTGTCACCAAATGTGATACTATCATAACCATCATTGCCATTGGTGTTGATTGAGTTGAACATTCTTGCATCACCGGTCATATGTTGAGTGAACCCACTATCAAGAACCCAATGCCTTCCTCCAGCTTTGTAATTGACCTACAAAAGAAGATCAATTCTTTTTAGGTACCCAAACTTGCTTGGGTCCTTGAAGGTTAGTGACCAAGCTCTTTAGCACCCAAATGGCTTTCTTGTTTGAGCTCATCCATGGTGTACCAATAAACTTAGCCTTTACACCATTTGCACCCTTGGTAAGCACATAGAAAGAATCAAGCTTAATGGAGGATACATTAACATTTTTGCTCTTGTTCTTGCATTCATGCTTTTTATGACCAACTTGCTTGCAACTAGTGCAAAACCGACCATTGTTCTTCATAAAACTAGTCTTGTGAGGAGCAAAGGCCGCCTTACCTTTTTTGGGGGTATAGCCCAATCCCTCTTTGTAGAGAGAAGCACTTTGGCTACCCAAGCACATAAGCAAGCGGTCCTCACCATCATAGGCCTTAGCCAAGGTGTGAGTGAGCTTATTGACCTCCTTTTTGAGGGTCTCATTCTAAACAATTAGTGAGGCATCACAAGTGAAACCATCACTACTAGATGAGGTGGAAGTAGAAGTGCTACAAGAAGGGTTAGTGGGAGCAACAATGATAGGCTTATAGAATGATTCATCAATTATATCACAAGTTAAGCCTACATTACATGTCTCAACATGCTTCTTCTTATTTTGCTCATCAAGCAAAGAGGAATGAGCTTTTTCAAGCTTCTTGTGAGCCTTGCCAAGCTTCTCATGGGCTTCATCTAGCCTCTCATGAGTTGCTTTGAGCTTATCAAGGGCTTTTACTTCCTTATGCAAGATTTTGCATTCCCTTCTCTTAATGTCAAAGTGTTCTTTAGCATCATCTAGCATGTCAAGTAGTTCATCCTTAGTTGATTCATCATCATCACTATCACTTTCATTTTCAGTTTTATTATCATGTTCCTCACCACTTCCATCATCACAAGTTTGTACCTTAATGGCCTTAGCCATGAAGCATGATGGAGTGTCGAAGAGAGAAGGCTTCTCATTGATAGCAATACTTGCAAGTGCCTTCTTCGTGGTGGTCTTGTCATCATCACTACCATCATCATCACTTGAGGAAGCATCACTATCCCAAGTGACCACATATGAAACACCCTTCTTCTTCTTCTTGAAGGTCATCTTGTCCTTCTTCTCTTTCTTTTCCTTCTTATCCTTCTTGTTCTTCTTGTCATCATCATTGTCACTATTGTATGGGCATTGAGCAACAAGGTGATCTTTGCTTCCGCAATTGAAGCACCTTCTTGACTCTTCCTTGTTCTTAGATGAAGACTTATTTATTCTAGCACGGTAGCCCTTCTTTATCATAAACTTGCCAAATCTCTTGACAAAGAGAGCCATTTTCTCATCATCCGTCTCATCAAAGCTCAAGTCTTCATCTTCACTTGATGATTCTTGCTTTGTTTTGCCCTTGGATGATGTGGCCTTGAATGCCACACTCTTCTTTTTGTCATCTTTCTTCTCCCTCTTTTCTTCCTTCTCATCATCATCTCTATAAGCATCATCGGTCATGATATCTCCCAAGATTTGGTTTGGTGTCATTGTGTCCAAACCGGTCCTCACTAGCAATGTGACCAACATGCCAAATCTACGGGTAAGCATTTTAAGAACTTATGAGAGAAGTCCTTGTCCTCCACCTTCTCACCAAGTGCTTTGAGATCATTGACAAGAACTTCCATCCGATGGAACATGTCCGGCACACTCTCATCTTTCTTCATCTTGAAGCTAGCAAATTTCTCCTTAAGAATGTATGCCTTTGCACCATTCATTGCCTTGGTCCCCTTGAATGATTCTTCCAACTTCTTCCAAGCCTTATGAGCCATCTCAATGTTCTTGATTTGCTCAAATGTTCTCTCATTAATTGCATCATGAATGGCACTTAGAGCAATGTCATTGGTTTGGAGAAGCACTTCTTCGGCCGCGGTGGGATTCTCTAGATCGTCAATCTCAATTTTGGTTTCTACCACCTTCCACACCCTTCTATTGATTGACTTGATATGTGTGGTCATATTTGACTTATAATATGGATAATTTGTGCCATCAAATTGGGGTGGCTTCTTAATGTTGTTGATTTAAGCCATTTTTACACCGAAGGTTGTTAAGCCTCAAATCACGGTGACCACGGCTCCGATACCACTTGAAAGGTCCTAATGACTAGAGGGGGGATGAATAGCCTATTAAAAATTTCTACAATAACACTTAGCAAACCGGTTAGATAAATATGAGGCGAAGCGAGTGTTGCGCTAACCTACTAAAAATGCAAGCCACCTACCACAATTCTAGTTTATATAGTCTCTATCCACACAATGGCTATGTCCCTACACTAAATTAGTATGCTCTCAAATGCTAACTAAAGAGCCACACTAACCAAACTAACAAGCTCTCACGACTAGCTACACTAAAGAGCTTGACAACTAGTTTATGGTATTGTAAAGAGAGAGAGCAAGATGGCTATACCGTCGAGTCGAGGAATGAAACAATCAATCACAACAATGAATATCAATGAATACCAATCACCTCAGAATCAAATGTTGACACAATGATTTTTTACCGAGGTTCACTTGCTTGCCAGCAAGCTAGTCCTCATTGTGGCGATTCACTCACTTGGAGGTTCACGCACTAATTGACATCACACGCCAAACCCTCAATAGGGTTCCACACAACCAACACAAGATGAGGATCACACAAGCCACGAGCAATTTACTAGAGTGCCTTTTGGCTCTCCATCGGGGAAAGGTCAAGAACCCCTCACAATCACTATGATCGGAGCTGGAGACAATCACCAACCTCCGCTCAACGATCCTCGTTGCTCCAAGCCGTCTAGATGGCGGCAACCACCAAGAGTAACAAGAGAATCCCGCAGTGAAACACGAACACCAAGTGCCTCTAGATGCAAACACTCAAGCAATGCACTTGGATTCACTCCCAATCTCACAAAGATGATGAATCAATGATGGAGATGAGTGAGAGGTCTTTGGCTAAGCTCACAAGGTTGCTATGTCAATGCAAGTGGCTAAGAGGGTGAGCTAGAACCGGCAATGGGGCTTAAATAGTGAGCCCCCACGAATAGAACCATTGGCTCTCTGTTCACTGAGAAATCAGGGCGACCGGACGTGCCGGACGGATTGACCGGACGCACCTGGTCCAGCGTCCGGTCAACGGATTCATGACATGCGTCGCCTCCGTTCAACCTCAGTCGCTTGATCTCAATGGTCAACTGCTATGCGCCAACGGTCAAGTGATGACCGAGCGTAGCACAACGCTAGGACTGGACGCACCTCTACCGAGTCCGGTCGTTTCCAAAGAGGTCCCGAGAGAGCCAAATGATGACCGGACGCGTCAGTTCGATCAAGACCGGATGCAGGAGGGGCAGCGTCCAGTCGAGTCCAGAGAGCTCCTAGAGCTGTTCAACTGCGACCAGACGCGTCCGGTAGGTCACGATCGGACGCAGCATCAGCGTCCGGTCCTTCTCCTCTTTTTCTGTGATGCCACGTCAGCGGGACCGTACGCACCCACCACGCGTCCGGTCACGAAGTGACCCAGCGTCCAGTCGAAGACCGATGACTGCGCCTTCACTGCTGCCACTGACCGGATGCACCGGTCCAGTTGAGGCCAGCGTCCGGTCACTCATAGTGACCACCTTTCGCCTTCGTTTCTTCACCGAGTTGATCCACATCAACTCCAACTTTTTCACCCTTGGTCAAATGTGCCAACCACCAAGTGTATCATCTTGTGCACATGTGTTAGCATATTTTCACAAATGTTTTCAAGGGTGTTAGCACTCCACTAGATCCTAAATGCATGTGCAATGAGTTAGAGCATCTAGTGGCACTTTGATAACCGCATTTCGATACGAGTTTCACCCCTCTTAATAGTACGGCTATCAATCCTAAATATGATCACACTCTCTAAGTGTCTTGATCACTAAACAGAAAAACTCCTATCAATTTCACCTTTGCCTTGAGCCTTTTGTTTTTCGTTCTTCTTTTCCAAGTCCAAGCATTTGATCATCACCATGCCATCATCATCATCATGTCATGATCTTCATTTGCTTCATCATTTGGAGTAGTGCTACCTATCTCATAATCACTTTGATAAACTAGGTTAGCACTTAGGGTTTCATCAATTCACCAAAATCAAACTAGAGCTTTCACCCATTTGCTTCTCCCGTTATCCTTGTGAAAAAGAAAGACGGGTCCTGGTGTTTCTGCGTAGAGTACTGCCAACTCAACAATATCATAGTTAAGGATAAATACCCCTTGCCCATAGTGGATGAGCTTCTTGATGAACTTCATGGTGTAGCTTGGTTTACCAAACTGGACATGTGCTCAGGCTACCACCAGATTAGAGTTGTGCTAACTGATGAAGCCAAAACAGCATTTAGGACACACCACAGTCATTGGGAGTTTCGAGTCATGCCATTTGGGCTGACCAATGCCCCTATCACATTTCAAGCAATCATGAACACCATATTTCAGCCTCTGCTCAAGAAGTGTGTCTTAGTGTTTGTTGATGACATCCTTATTTATAGCAAGACACTCAGTGAATATTTAGAGCACTTGACTCAAGTCTTTAGTATCCTCCATCAACACCAGTTGTACTTGAAGATGTCTAAGTGTTCCTTTGCTCAGAAGTCCCTAGAGTATCTTGGTCACATCATCAGTGCGCAAGGAGTTTCCACTGACCCCAAGAAAACTGAAGCCATAGCCAACTGGCCAATTCCAACTGATGCCAAACAGTTAAGAAGCTTTCTAGGCTTGTCAGGATACTATAGGAAGTTCATCAAAGGGTATGGAACCATCAGTAGACCCTTGACAGACTTGTTGAAGAAACACTCTCTGTTTCATTGGACACCCCAGCATCAACTCTGTTTTGACACATTGAAGCATGCTCTGGTGTTAGCTCCTGTGTTAGCTCTCCCTGATTTCACCAGGGGTTTCACATTGAGACAGATGCTTCAGCTAATGGCATTGGTGCAGTGCTCTCTCAAAACCAACACCCTATTGCATACATCAGTAAATCCCTAGGCCTCAAGGCTCAAGCTATGTCCACTTATGAAAAAGAATGCATGGCTCTCATTTTGGCTGTCACCAAGTGGAAGTCATACTTGCAACATACGGAGTTCACCATTGCTACAGATCATCATAGTCTGGTACATTTGGGTGATCAGAAGTTACTAGAAGGCATGCAACACAAGGCCTTCATCAAGCTGCTTGGATTGCAATACAAGATCATTCACAAGAAAGGGGTGGAAAACCAAGCAGCAGATGCCCTATCCAGCCAACCTGACACACCTTCATTATTAGCAGTGTTCTCACTCACACCAAGATGGCTAGAAATTATAGTGGAAGGCTATCACCAAGATGAGCACAGCAAGCAGTTGCTGGCTAAGTTAGCTCTCACTGGATCCAATGATAAAGGGTTCTCATTGCAAGATGGAGTCATCAGATACAAGAACAGGATATGGTTAGGTAATCACAAAGAAGCTCACCAAGCCATCCTGCTAGCATTACATTCTAGTGGGTTGGGAGGACACAGTGGCATCACTGCCACTTACCAAATGGTCAAATATCTCTTTGCTTGGCCTCACATGAAACAGGATGTTCATGATTACATTACAGCCTGCCAGGTATGTGCACAGGCCAAAACTGAACACAGTAAGCTACCTGGTCTTTTGCAACCTTTACCCATACCACAATTTGCATGGCATACCATTAGTATGGATTTCATAGAAGGACTTCTGAAATCCAAAACTTATGACACAATTCTGGTTGTCATCGACAAGCTTACTAATATATGCACATTTCATTTGTTTATCCTACCCATACACTGCTATCACTGTGGCTCACGCATTCCTTACCAATATATATAAGCTTCATGGCATGCCCACTGTCATTATCTTTGATAGAGACAGAGTTTTCACCGGCTCCTTTTGGCAAGAACTATTCAAGCTCACTGATACCACCTTAAACATGAGTCCAGCCTACCACCCCAAACTGATGGCCAAACTGAGCGCCTAAACCAATGCTTAGAAACATATCTAAGATGCATGGTCCAATCCTGTCCTACCAAATGGGCTCAGTGGATACCACTGGCTGAGTTTTGGTACAACTCAACATGTCACTTTGCGCATGGTCTTACCCCATTCCAAGCTCTTTATGGCCATAAACCTAGACATTTTGGCATCAGTATTATAGATGTGTGTACTGTCACTGACCTGAACAGATAGTTGCATGAACGTCAGTCTATGCTTGATCATATCCAACAGAACTTGCAGCGTGCTCAGCACCGCATGAAGACTCAGGCTGACAAGAATCGATAGGAAAGACAATTTCAGGTGGGAGACTGGGTGTCTGTCAAGCTTCAGCCTTATGTCCAACAATCTGTGCAGCGTAGAGCCAATTAGAAATTTAGCTTCAAGTATTTCGGACCTTACCTGATTCTCCAGAAGATCGGTCAGGTGGCATACAAAATTGCAGCTGCCAACTTCAAGCCAAATTCATCCTGTCATTCACGTGCCCAGCTGAAAAAGGCATTACCTCCTCAAGTGATCGTTTCTGCTGATGATGAACTCAATTTGCTGACTCTTTTTCTCAGTTTGCCTCTAGTTCAAGTGTTGGGTCACAGGCTGCAATTGGTTGGTCATCATGTGGTGCCTCAAGCTCTTGTGCAGCGGTAGTCGTGTCCGCCACATTGGGCCCAATAGGAGTCGATCTATTCTCTACCCCAAGCTCTGTCTGCATCTGCTACATTTACAGCTGCTACATCTGCATTGACACGATGCTGCTTAAGGGGGAGGGGATGTCACATACGGAGTATAGCTACCGTTGTATGCTTCAGCTTTTAGTCTATTGGACCTGTAAGTCGTCATGTGGGCCGTGTGGTTGTCTCGGGCCAAGGCCCACGAATTATGAACTTAAGTACTCGCTGTGAGGGTGGTCGGGTGGTCAGTGAAAAATAACAAACTAAATTCCCAAATCTCCTTTCCCTTCCCGTGCTCCTCAACTCGAGACGGCGCCATCGCCGTGCTCCCCACCGAGCATGTACGCCGGCAGCCATTCCCACGGCAAGGGTCACCACAGACGAGTGCGCGTACGGAGCGGTGGAGGTGGACGACGAAGAGGACGCAGTTGGGGTGGCGGCGCTTGCCGAAGTAGCTGGTGAGGAAGCGGCGGGCACAGGCTGCCCGCGGCGTCAGCGCTTCTCATCGGCGAAGCTCCGGGAGGCGGACAGGTAGGCCGCGGAGGCCGCACCGAACCACTGCCTCTTGCCGGTGAATGGGTTGTGGATCTCCGCTGCCCACTTGCCCCACTTGCAGAGCCTGACGCCACGGTAGCTCTCCAGTGCCCTACCGCTGGTGCACGCGGCGACAGTGGCCGGCGAAAGAACCGGCTTCGCTGGGGACTTGCCGATGAACGCCTCAAAAGAGAAGCGCATTGTCTTTGCTGGGCCCGTAGTAGGGGCGCTGCCTGAACACGCACCAGCACCACCTGACTGCCGGGCCAGAGTTTGAAGGAGTCGGAGAAGAGCGGACTTGTCGTGCGGGGAAAAGGAGGGCTTAACCCTGTCTCCAACAGAAACAACCCAAACACGATACACATTTAATAGTATAGGTCATCTACAGTGATTGGTTCACGGACCCAAATCTCGTCTTCTCCAACAACCCCGAGCAGCCAAAACCCGCCTCCCTGCATGCGTCGCCTGCCTCCCTTCCTGCCAAGCGTCGAGCCTTCCACCCTGCATGCGCAAGTCGGGGTTTTTCAAGAAGGCCTCGGAGCTCTCCCTCCTCTACGGCGTGCGCGGCGCCGTCGCCGTCTTCTCCGCCACCGACAAGCCGTCCGCAGTGGGCGCCCACTCCGTCGAACTTGTCATCAGCCGCTTCGCCCCGCTACCCAGCGATGGCGGCGGCGGCGGCGACGATGACCGCGACCGCGAGGTGATGGAGGCCACGGCGCGGCGAGCGAAGGAGACCGGCGCGCGCGTGGCCGAGGAGAAGACGCGGATGGGCGCCGTCGGGGAGAAGGTGCTCCGGGTCACGGCGGCCGGCGGGGTTCGCTTTTGGTGGCAGGCGGACGCCGAGGCGCTCGGTGAGGAGGAGCTGCGGGAGTTCGCCAGGAAGCTCCACCGACTCAGGGGCAACGTGCGGCACCACGCTGACAAACTACAGGTGGCCCCTGCTTCACAGCGGATGACGGGGCTGTAGTAGAACCTCTGCGGGAGCTCTAGACCCCCGGCCGACGAGCTCTAGACCCACGGCCGACGAGATCCAGGGCAACCTCGGACTCGCGGCAGGCGAGATCCAGGCCAACCTCGGTGGCGTGGACTGGCGAGTTCCAGGCCAGCCCCGGCGGCGCGGACCAGCAAGCAGGGGCGAGTGCGGACCGGTGAGCAGGGCAACCTCCACCGACGATGCGGACGCAACCTCCCCGCGCGGAGCTTCCAGGTGCAGGCGCGCCTCGCCATCGTCGTTCGCTCTACCCAACGCCTCCTACGGATCCACTACAGTGTTTTGTGTCGTGGAGTAGGACGACACTTTTTTTTTCCTCCGACTCGCCTGCTACGCAAATACGTACTTTGGTTGCGTCCTCCGAGCGTGTTCGTCCGCAGGGTATGGATGCGGGGTCGTCCTTTTGGGTGGGTCCCACGATGATTTGATGGCGTCTGATATTTGGCTTGCAATGTGTAGAACCGGGTCTACATGCATAAGTGGGGCCACCAATCATTACCTTCTGCCCATTCCCTTCCTTTCCTCCGTCTTCCCATGCGCAAGAGACAGAAGAGGATGGGAGCGGGTTTGATGCATAGCACCAGCTTCTTCATAGAACCGGGTACACCGTGTATAGAACTAGGTCCTATACTCGCATTTAAAGTATGGAACCAGCCTACGATGTATCCCGTCATCAAGATCCAAGGGACGTTTACCTGAATCGCTATCCTACGGTGTATAGATGTGACAAATGGAATTCACTTCAGCAGAGCGAATAAAAAATATTTTTCTCTCATAATAAATCAGCATAAACTAAATTTTAGTGAAATGAATAGGGCTAACGGCAAGGCTCTAACTAAAAGAAATGTATTTTTTATATGACCTCAGATAAAGATATTTTTTTATAAAAGAACAATAACTCCGGATGAGATTTACAACTTTCTAATTTTTCAGTTTTTAGATAGTTAGGATGCATAAAAAATAATATAAAGTTTCAGAAGTATATTAATCACGTATCACATGTTGTCATCTTAGGAAAATTATATCTTTATAGTTTCAAAAAACCGTTTGTTGAGATCCAGTACAAATTTGAAGTTTTGAGTTTTTGTCATTTGGGCGGCACCAGCAGGTGGGTGAAAAGAGTGTGCTGTAGTACTAGGCTCTATTCGGCACAACTTTTCTAACAGCTTTATGAGTTGTTGAGCTATTTTTTGTCAAATACCTTTTTCAAACCAGTTCTTTTTCTATACTCTCGCATATGAATGAGGAGAGATGAAGCTAGAAAAAAAAAGTTTTTCACAACTCTCTTCATTATTTTTCTCTCTCAATCATGTATGAAACTATTGGTGAAATTATTTCAAAACATTTTTTTTTCAAAACGGCTTAGCTTCAGCAAGAAGGATAATCATGAAGAAAACACAGCCTCGCTGATGGAGCTGAGATGCGCCAAATACTCCTTAGGGCCTGTAGAGTGCTGGTACCAGCATTGGATGAGAGTAGGAGTAGACGTGGGTAGTAGGGATCGTAAGTGCGTATGGGCCCGGTGGAAAAGGGTAGCGATACCCTCCAGCTATATATGGCCAAAGGGCCGGCCCGGCACGGCATGGCACGGGCCCGTGCCAGCACAGCCCGATAGCCAACGGGCCGACACGGCACGCCGTGCCTCCCGGGTCGTGCCTCACAGGGCCACGGGTCTGGCCTTTGGCCCAGGCACAGTCCTATGGGCCGATTTTCGTGCCGGGCCGGTCTGCGAAGCACAGCCAAAATCACGGGCCGTGCCAGCCCACGGCCTGTTACCCTTTGCATTCACAATTTCACAAACAGATAACAGTTCACAGTTCACAGTTTCATAATTCATACATTCATAGTTTACATCATCACGGTTTCTTACATTCACAAAATCAAAGTTTAAAACTCCAAATGTCCGATACCATCACAGTTTCATACATTCACAGAATCGAAGTCGAAATGTCCGATACATTCACAGATCACAGTTTCATACATTCACAGAATCAAAGTCCAAAGCCGACAGACAACAGAAATAACTAAAATGAGTTGTTTAGTGCAATGCTGCCTCATTAAAAACATTTCTAGGTAAAACTCAAATTGTGAGAAACCCGAGAAAGAAAAAAAGAGTGCAACCAGCTCTTAAATAACCATTGTTCAAATGATAGACAAGTCTTTCACAGTCACACACACGCTTTTACAGTCACAGATCACACACACACTCAGGAGTCAAGTCTCAACCTCAGTACCTCACTAAGTACCAGGAGCACCACCAGCAGGTCCGTCTTCATCAAGGTACAAGTTCTGGAATGGGTCTTCAAGCTCTTGGTTGTCAACAACATGTTGTTCCCTTTTTTCTCCTAACTCTCAGTGCTTTAAGCAGGTCAGCATCTCTACAGTCTCTGATGATAAGCGCTGAAAGGTCCTAATGGCTAGAGGGGGGGTGAATAGCCTAATAAAATTTCTACAACAACACTTAACAAAACGGTTAGATAATTATGAGGCGAATCAAGTGTTGCGTGAGCCTACTAAAAATGCAAGCCACCTACCACAATTCTAGTTTAGATAGTGTATATTCACACAATAGCTAAGGCACTATGCTAAGTTAGTGTGCTCTCAAAGGCTAACTAAAGAGCCACACTAATTAAACTAACAAGCTCTCACAACTAGCTATACTAAAGAGCTTGACAACTAGTTTGCGGTAATATAATGAGTAAGCAAGATGGTTATACCGCCGTGTTGAGGAAGGAGACAATCAATCACAAGAGAGAATAACAATGAAGACCAATCACCTCAGAATCAAATGATGAACACAATGATTTTTTTACCGAGGTTCACTTGCTTGCCGGCAAGCTAGTCCTCGTTGTGGCGATTCACTCACTTGGAGGTTCACGCGCTAATTGACATCACACGCCAAACCCTCAATAGGGTGCCGCACAACCAACACAAGATGAGGATCACACAGGCCACGAGCAATCCACTAGAGTACCTTTTGGCTCTCCGCCGGGGAAAGGTCAAGAACCCCTCACAATCACCACGATCGGAGCCGAAGACAATCACCACCCTCCGCTCAACGATCCTCGCTGCTCCAAGCCATCTAGGTGGCGGCAACCACCAAGAGTAACAAGCGAAATCCGTAGCGAAACACGAACACCAAGTGCCTCTAGATGCAATCACTCAAGCAATGCACTTGGATTCACTCCCAATCTCACAAAGATGATGAATCAATGATGAAGATGAGTGAGAGGGCTTTGGCTAAGCTCACAAGGTTGCTATGTCAATGCAAATGGCCAAGAGGGTGAGCTTGAACCGGCCATGGGGCTTAAATAGAAGCCCCCACGAAATAGAGCCGTTGTACCCCTTCACTGGGCACAACGCGGGGTGACCGGACGCTCTGGTCATATTGACCGGACGCTAGATCTCAGCGTCCAGTGGCCCAATGACAGCCACGTGTCCCTGCTGTTCAACTGTGTTCGCCCGATCTCAACGGTCAAAACATGACCGGACGCTGTGGCATAACTGACCGGACGCTAAGCCTTCAACGTCCGGTCGTTTCCAGTAAGGTTCCAGAAACGACTTTCTTCGACTGGACGCGTCCGGTCATGCTCGACCGGACACAACCAGCGTCCGGTCACACTGTGACTTTCTTCCTACGCTGCCCGACAACAGGACCGGACTCTGGACCTCAGCATCCGGTCAGTCTGAGACCCAGCGTCCGGTCAGTGACCGACGCTGGTGAAGGGTCGAGATGGCAGACTAGAGGGGGGGTGAATAGTCTTTTCTAAAATTAATCTCGTTGGCTAACCGATATAAATGCGGAATTAAAACAATTGGTCTAGCCAAGACTACACCCCACTATATATGTTCACTAACACCTTTCAAAGTTACTAATTATACAATAAAAGTGCTGGGCTAGCTAGAGCTCTCCTAACCAATTCTAGGAGCAAGGTCACGCAAACCTATGCCACTAGTACTTTAAATAATGAGGAAGCTCCTACACATGCTAGTAAGCAAAAGCACAAAGCTAACTAAGCTCACTAGCAATGCTCAATAACAAGGCAACCAATGCCAAATTAGAGAGTGCAAATACTTAGCTACACAAACTAAGCAATGTGACTAACAAGGTTACCCAAGCCAAATTAGCCACGCAAGGGAGCTACTTCTATGCTACACAAGCAACAAGGTAACTAGTAAGCTACACAAGCTAACTAATTACAAGAGCAACAACACAAGCACAATATATATAAAAAGTAATTACTAGCTTGTGTAACGGGATGCAAACCAACGGGAAGAACAAGTTGATACGATGATTTTTCTCCCGAGGTTCACGTGCTTGCCAACATGCTAGTCCCCGTTGTGTCGACCACTCACTTGGTGGTTCGGCGGCTAATTGGCATCACCCGCCAAGCCTGCACGTCGGGCGCCGCAAGAACCTACCCCTTAAGTGAGAGTAGCTCAATGACACGCTTTACTAAAGTTGCTCTTCGCGGCTCCTGCGGGGCGAGCACAATGCCCTTCACAAAGCTCTTCTCCGGAGCACCGCACAAGCTTCTTGCGGGCTTCGACGGAGACCACCACCAAGCCGTCTAGGAGGTGGCAACCTCCAAGAGTAACAAGCACCACTGGCTTGCAACTCGATCACCTAGTGCCACTCGATGCAACCTCATGATACAATCGCACTAGAATCGCTCACTCACACGATAGGATGATCACTATCAAGCATATATGAGATGGAGGGCTCCTAAGCACTACTATACAAGCCACCAAGGCTCTAGTGTGCTCAGCTGCCGGCCCAAGGCCGACCATCACTTCTATTTATAGCCCCACGGGCTAAACTAGCCGTTACCCCTTTACTGGGTAAAAGTCACGTCATATTGACCGGACGCTGGACCCCAGCGTCCGGTCGCCCGATGACAGCCACATGTCACCTGTGTTCAACGGCATTCACCCGATCTCAATGGTCATCTATTGACCGGATGCAGTAGCTTCAACTGACCGGATGCTGGACCCTCAGCGTCCGGTCATTTCCAGTAAGCTCCCGAGCATGACCGGACGTGTCCAGTCAAACACGATCGGACGTAGCACCAGTGTCCGATCACTCTCTAGCTTTAGCGTCACTCCATGTCAGCCTGACAGGACGCAGCCCCAGCGTTCAGTCACTCTTCAGTGCCAGTGTCCGGTCGAAGGACCGACGCTGCACACTGTCTACCACCACTGACCGAAACACTGGACTCCAGCGTCCGGTCACTACGTGACCAGAGTCCGGTCCACTTTGTGGGACCTTTCTCATCTCCGTTTCTTCACCGAGTTGATGCATATCAACTCCAACTTCATCTCCTTTGTAAATGTGCCAACACCACCATGTGTACACCACCATGTGTATGTGTGTTAGCTTTTCGCAATCATTTCCCAAAGGGTTAGCCACTCAACTTGCCACGCCACTCAATCCTAGCGACGATGCAAAGTTAGGTCACTCAAGTGGCATTAGATGACCAATATGCAAACAAGTTTGCTCCTCTTGATAGTACAGCCATCTATCCTAAACCCGGTCATAAACTTCTCTACACACCTATGACCGGTGAAATGAAATGCCCTAGGTTATACCTTTGCCTTGCGCATTCCATTCTATCTCCTTCAATGTCGATGCAACATATGCACCAACACGATCATCAATGATATGATCTACTTCATATCATCATGTGATCTTGTTGGTTCATTGATCTTGACCTCACTTGCTTTTCACCGTTGCCTTCGTCCATCGGCGCCAAGTCTTGCTCAAGCTTCACCGCCATACGGTCCATCACTCCAAAGCCTCCGACTTGTCCTTCACGCTTGCAACCGATCCATCAAGCCAAGTCTTGTCTTGATCTTCTCCACCTTGATCACATGACTCAATGTTATGTCTCATGTGCAATAAGCTCCTTCATCATCATATGTGTGAGCTTTGCAACATCTCCAAGCCATTTTCATCTTCATGGCATATGTTGCTCACACACATGTACCTGTGGACTAATCACCTGTGTATCTCACATAAACACAATTAGTCCACCTAAGTTGTCACTCAATTACCAAAACCAAACAAGGACCTTTCAATCTCCCCCTTTTTGGTAATTGATGACAACTCTACAAAGATATGGAAATTAAGCTCTTTTTATATTCATGTTGCTTGCCCAAGCAATTTTACCATGTGTAAATGATTTTTGGACAAGTACCATAAACCCAAAATGGTAGTATTAGCTCCCCCTACATATGTGCTAGAGTATTTGATTTGAAGTTTGCACATATGCATAGATTTGAAATGTGGGAGAGTAATTACTACCGAATGATGCTAAGGTGTATAGAGTAAACCTTTGAAGTGTGATACCAATCGAAGTTGCACCTTTAAGTTCATCCTTAGCACCATGGTTAGCTAGATAACACTTGAAAATAAAATCACTAGATACCTCGTGAGATCAACTTTAAAAGCAAGGTACTAGCATTATTTGTAAAGCATACCAAGTGTCTAGCTATCATCCTATGCATGCTAGTTTTCATTTCATCAATCAAATTCTATAACTAGCATACATCACACAAGCATGCATATTAATTTTAAGAACTTTATGCAATGCAAGCAAGCACATGAATATGCACATATCAAATGCAATCAATTCAAAGTTCATGAGCTTGCTCCCCCTACTTGTGTGCTTCTCTTGTCCAAGAATTTGATCCATCTCTTTTTCTCCAATGTTGCTCCCTCTTTGTTCATGTCCAACCTCTATATCTTTGAAGCTTTTATATCTTATCTCTCCCCCTTGTATATCTCTCCCCCTTGTACACTCTCAAACACAAAGTTTTCATATCTTTGTACAATCTCTCCCCCTTTGTCATCAATTTCCATAAAAGGTATGCTTCTCATTGATGCAAAGGTATGCACTTTGGGGTAGATGGTTGAGGCTTGAATCTTGCATTTTTTATGGACATCTCTTGATTGTTGGGATGACACCACTTGTAGATACCACTTGTGACATGTATCACTTGTATCTTATCATTCTAAGCATGGGTCATCCTTTTGATCTACTTGAGCTCTTGTAGGTGAGGGATGCATTCTTCATTTGATGATCACTTAAAGTTGAGGATCACTTGTGAAACCATCATCTTGCATGGTTGATACCACTTGTATGATTGATACCATATGTAGATGTGATACCACTTGAAAGAATTTTCTTAGTTTGGAACCACTTGTTGGATTTATCAATAAAAACTATTTCTTGAACATTTGCTATCTTCATGAGTACTATTTGTAGGATATCACTTGTGGGTTGATCTAATCATCACTTATGAATTCTTCATGAAATACTCGAGTCTAGATACCACTTGTAACAAACAAACTAGATATCTATTTGCATTGTTGTCTTGTGCTTGTACTCTTATCACTATCATGAGCTTCTATGGTTGACTTGAACTAAATTGATTTGCTTAAGCTTTCAAGTCCGGTTTGAACCAATGACAAGCTTCTTCACACCTCTTACAAGGGTTATCTTGCCAATGTTGTACTTGTCACTTGTTAGCAATCCAAATTGAGTCAAGTACTTGGGTTTACTAGCTCATGAACAAATTCATATACTAACCACTAGATCAAGTAGTCATTCAAGCAATAGTGGTAGGCTATGAATTTAAACTTTTTCATTTGTTATGCATGATCTTATGAAGCATGTACTATATGCACTAACCGCATACTAGTAAGGGATGAAAAGATCATGCACATTACAATAATACCTTTGCTATGTTGGAGTAGAGGATAGTCATATAGATTCCAATTCATTACTCCAATAGCAATGTGAAGTCCAATTATAAGCTTGGTGAAGACCAATAGATACCAATTTCAATTCCATTCTTCACCCATATGACATGAATACCACTTATGATCAAGTGCACTTTCTTATTGTGGTTGGCTTGCTTCATCTTTTGATCTTTGCTTGCATGAGAGAACTATTTGAATACCACTTAAAATATCACAATTTGCTCTCTTTTTGGGTGTTGCTTGGTTTTCTTGATCAATCCTTATGATTGCTTCAACTAAGCATCTCAAATGTTTCTCGGATCATCATTTCCATATTAGCCTTCCAAGTACCACACTTGGTTTACCTACTCATAGGCGGCAAACCCCTACATAGGGAGAAGTGACCTCTCTCCAAAGAACCATTCTTGATACTCACTTGAAATGGCTTGATTGATTGATCCAAGTGATGGACTTAACTTGATGAGTAACCTTGATTCCTTCTTTAAGTCCTTTTCTTTCTACTTGTTTAAGTCCTTTTCTTTTTACCAAATGATCTACAATCATATCTAGAACTTAAACTTCATCTTCATCTTGAGTTTGATCTTGATCTTTACCTTGAGTACCAAAAGTGTGCAAAATACACTCCTCACTCAAATGGCCTTGTACTCTTTGCTTGTCATGCTTAAATATCATCTCAAAACCAAACTTAGGTGCCTCAAAACACTTGTAAACATATTTCCAACTTGAGGACCTTTCAATCAGAGTGACTCAAGATCAATCCAATATTTATCACCTTTCTGGCAGATTTTGTACTCTTCAAAGAAGTAAGCATATCACCCAAAGTACAAATCCAAATACCACGAAATTTGGTGGATATGTTCTTTACTAAGTTATCTAGCAGATGTAAAAATTTGAGCTTTATTTAACTTATAGATTGCTACCAGATTTCAATTCTTCCACTACTGCTATATGCTGAAAACTGTTGCACTATAGCTGACAAGAACCACTCCAAAATCGAAACATTTCTTATCCAATTTTCATGAAATTTCTACAACATCTCATACCATAAGTCTAGAGCATGTACACTAATTTTCATGCTAATCCAATAATTTTTTATCACTTAAACATGGCTAAGATCACAGATAGCTCATATTTTCAATTATAGGACAGATTTCAACAATTGAGCTATACTTCATCAAATATGAATCAAACTTGAAACTAACTTGTTAGAATACTTTCACAAGACATAAATCCATTAAATCCACTTACTAAATGTCATCTTATGAACTTATCCAACACAAATCAATCCAAACTTGATTACTAATCAATTATCCATTCAAACATCTCATAGCAAGCAACATTGCATATTTATCCAATTCAATTAACTCATATGCACCCAAATGAAATGATCAACAAGATATATACCTTGATTAGCTTATGAACATTCAACTAGCAAGCTTTAACTCAATTATTTGCAAGTTATGAAATATATCCAATGATTCACTAACAACTTGAATTATGGCACTTGTATATTGATAGCACTTGGACTTCACTCAATTTGTCATGGCATTGGGATAATGAACATCACTTAGCAATACTTGGCTCAACTATATGATCAACAAGGTGAACATCATTTGAACCAAGCCTCCAATGCCGATGGTACCTATAATCAATCATCCACTTTTTGATGGTACCCAAACAAGTTTGGGTCCTCTCAAGTTAGGAGCAACATACTTAGGCATAGCCTTAGTATGAATAGCGGGATGTTTTGCAATAGCAACCATAGAGGTACCATTACCATTCTTTCTAAGCACATTATTATCATCAATTGAAATAGGCTTAGAAATATCACCTAGGGGACATGAATGTGCCATGTGTCCCCTTTCCCGGCATGAGTAGCACTTTCTCTTTGATTGAGCCTTCTCTTCCTTGCTCATGTGGTGCTTCTCATTGCCTTGCCTCTTATGGATTGCTTGAGCCTTCTTCTCAAGCTTGATAGGACACTTAGAGGCAAAGTGTCCCGTACTTCCATACTTGAAGCACTTGATGTGTGCATAGACTTTCTTCTCATCTTCATTCTTGCTCATCATCTTGGCATCTTGAGTTAGCATTGGATGCCTTGCCTTTCCACCCCTTCATGTTTTCTTCTTCTTTATTATCAAATCACCACCATCTTCATGGTTGATCTTGATTTGCTCTTAGGGTGTCTTCTCTTGCTCAACTTGTGGCTTTGGTTGAGGCTTCACTTGTTGCTTCACCAATTGCTTGGTTAGGCACATTGAGGTAAGATGACCCCAAGTGCGGCACTTGAAGCACTTCACATGCCTTAGCCTTTCTTCTTCTTTCTTCAACTTGAGCTTTTCTTCATTGGGGCAACCATTTGCAAGATGTCCCACTTCATGGCACTTGAAGCATATGAAATGAGAGAGCCTATCTTGTTCTTGCTTCTTTATCTCTCTTTCATATTTTCTCTTGCCCCATCTTTTGCCCTTGATCTTGCTCTTGTTGAAGGCAATGCCACTCATGTCATTGCGGCTTTCTTGATGATTGACTTTGCTAGTCTTGAAGCCGACTCCACTCTTGTCACCAAAGTTTCTTTGAGTCTTCAACATATGCTCAAAGGTGACTTGAGAGTTATAGCACCTCTCTAACTTGTTGCTCAATTTCTTCACTTGTTCATTGAGCTCATTGTTATCCTTCAAAAGGTTAGTCTCATAAGACATAGGAGTAGAACAAGCATCTATATATGAAGAGCATGACATATCTAATAAATCATCACAAGAGGTGGATACATGCTTCTTGCCTACATCACAAGGGTTAGTAACAATTTGTGATTTAACATTTGATCCATGTGATGAGCTCTCATTATTTTTAAGTTTCTTTGTAAACATTTTAATGAGAGAAGCATGTTGTTCTAACAATTCATCATGAGATGCAAGAAGTGTCTCATGATTCAAGTTTAGCTCATCATGTGAAGATTTATAAGAATTAAGTAATTTCTTATGTTCTTCACAAGAGTTCTTTAGAAATGAGTTTTCATTTTTCCAATTTGATTGTTTTAGCTTTCTCATTTTCTAAAGATATGGTCATGCTAGCAAGTTTACTAACAAGCTCATCATATGAATCAACATGATCAACCACATTATTATTTGATACCTTGGTGTCACCTTGTGACATGAGGCAATGTGGTGTAGTTGGAGAGCTTGTAGTAGCATCACGATCATGGCTTGAGCATGAACCAACATCACCATCAAGCGTGCATGGGGTAGCATCATCATTTGCAACACTTGTGGCATCATCATCAACCTTATCAAGTGAACTTGTAGTGGATCAATCATCATCATCATCACTTGACCATGAGGTGGAGCAATCTTCCACAATCATCAAATTGTGTTTATGCTCAACACACTCATGTGCTTCCACCTTGTGATCATCCTCCTTCTTGAACTTGCCATCATCCCATGTGGAGGAATCACCGAAGGTGTGCTTGATGGACTCCCATATCTCATGAGCGGTTCCCTTGTAGTTTACTTGTTTCATCAAATCAAAACTCAAAGCATCCATTAGAAAATAACAAGCATGTGCATCAAATTCATAGAGAACTCTTTGAGCTTTGGTGAGATTTCTATGATCCAAGACATGGGTGAGACCGCTAGTGACAACCCACCAAAATTTAGGTCCCTTTGCACAAAAATGATCAAGCATGTGATTTTTCCAAAGTGCAAAGTTTGTGCCATCAAAAATGTGATTCTCACAAACATCTAGCCCATTAGACACCATCCTCTCGGGTCGGTGAAGACCACAAATGAGAGACATCGCTCCGATACCAATTGAAGGGTCGAGATGATGGACTAGAGGAGGGGTGAATAGTCTTTTCTAAAATTAATCTTGTCGGCTAACCGATATAAATGCGGAATTAAAACAATTGGTCTAGCCAAGACTACACCCCACTATATATGTTCACTAACACCTTTCAAAGTTACTAATTATACAACAAAGGTGCTGGGCTAGCTAGAGCTCTCCTAACCAATTCTAGGAGCAAGGTCACGCAAACCCATGCCACTAGTACTTTCAACAATGAGGGAGCTCCTACACATGCTAGTAAGCAAAAGCACAAAGCTAACTAAGCTCACTAGCAATGCTCAATAACAAGGCAACCAATGCCAAATTAGAGAGCGCAAATACTTAGCTACACAAACTAAGCAATGTGACTAACAAGGTTACCCAAACCAAATTAGCCACGCAAGGGAGCTACTTCTATGCTACACAAGCAAGAAGGTAACTAGTAAGCTACACAAGCTAACTAATTACAAGAGCAACAACACAAGCACAATATATATAAAAAGTAGTTGCTAGCTTGTGTAACGGGGATGCAAACCAACGGGAAGAACAATGTTGACACGTTGATTTTTCTCCCGAGGTTCACGTGCTTGCCAACACGCTAGTCCCCGTTGTGTCGACCGCTCACTTGGTGGTTCGGTGGCTAATTGGCATCACCCACCAAGCCCGCACGTCGGGCGCCGCAAGAACCTACCCCTTAAGTGAGGGTAGCTCAATGACATGCTTTACTAAACTTGCTCTTCGCGGCTCCCGTGGGGCGAGCACAATGCCCTTCACAAAGCTCTTCTCCGGAGCACCGCACAAGCTTCTTGCGGGCTTTGACGGAGACCACCACCAAGCCATCTAGGAGGTGGCAACCAACAAGAGTAACAAGCACCGCCGGCTTGCAACTCGATCACCTAGTGCCACTCGATGCAATCGCACTAGAATCGCTCACTCACACGATAGGATGATCACTATCAAGCATATCTGAGATGGAGGGCTCCCAAGCACTACTACACAAGCTACCAAGGCTCTAGTGTGCTCAACTGCTGGCCTAAGGCCGACCACCACTTCTATTTATAGCCTCATGGGCTCAACTAGCCGTTACCCCTTTACTGGGGAAAAGTCGCGTCATATTGACCGGACGCTGGACCCCAGCGTCCGGTCGCCCGATTACAGCCATGTGTCACCTACGTTCAACAGCATTCACCCGATCTCAATGGTCATCTGTTGACCAGACGTAGTAGCTTCAACTGACCGAACGCTGGACCCTCAGCGTCCGGTCGTTTCTAGTAAGCTCCCGAGCATGACCGGACGTGTCCGGTCGAACGTGATCGGACGCAGCACCAGCGTCCGGTCACTCTCCAGCTTCAGCGTCACTCCATGTCAGCCTGACCGGACATAGCCCCAACGTCTGGTCACTCTTCAGTGCCAGCGTCCGGTCGAAGGATCGACGCTGCACACTGTCTGCCACCACTGACCGGACACTGGACTCTAGCGTCCGGTCACTACGTGACCAGAGTCCGGTCCACTCTGTGGGACCTTTCTCATCTCCGTTTCTTCACCGAGTTGATCCATATCAACTCCAACTTCATCTCCTTTGTAAATGTGCCAACACCATCATGTGTACACCCCCATGTGTATGTGTGTTAGCTTTTTGCAATCATTTCCCAAAGGGTTAGCCACTCAACTTGCCACGCCACTTAATCCTAGTGACGATGCAAAGTTAGATCACTCAAGTGGCACTAGATGACCGATATACAAACAAGTTTGCTCCTCTTGATAGTACGGCCATCTATCCTAAACCCGGTCATAAACTTCTCTACACACCTATGACCGGTGAAATGAAATGCCCTAGGTTATACCTTTGCCTTGCGCATTCCATTCCATCTCCTTCAATATCGATGCAACATATGCACCAACACGATCATCAATAATATGATCCACTTCATATCATCACGTGATCTTGTTGGTTCATCGATCTTGACCTCACTTGCTTTTCACCGTTGCCTTCGTCCATCGGCACCAAGTCTTGCTCAAGCTTCACCGCCATGCGGTCCATCACTCCAAAGCCTCCGACTTGTCCTTCACGCTTGCAACCGGTCCATCAAGCCAAGTCTTGTCTTGATCTTCTCCACTTTGATCACATGACTCAATGTCATGTCTCATGTGTAATAAGCTCCTTCATCATCATATGTGTGAGCTTTGCAACATCTCCAAGCCATTTTCACATTCATGGCATATGTTGCTCACACACATGTACCTGTGGACTAATCCCTATGTATCTCACATAAACACAATTAGTTCACCTAAGTTGTCACTCAATTACCAAAACCAAACAAGGTCCTTTCAGCTGGCGTCTTCGCTGCCACACTTGACCGAACGCGCCGGTCCCTCTGAGACCAGCGTCCGGTCACTTAGTGACCAGTGAGACTAACTCCTTTTCACCTCTAACTTCTTCACCCTTGCTCAAATGTGCCAACCACCAAGTGTGTCACCTTGTGCACATGTGTTAGCATATTTTCACAAATATTTTCAAGGGTGTTTAGCATTCCACTAGATACTAAATGCATATGCAATGAGTTAGAGCATCTAGTGGCACTTTGATAACCGCATTTCGATATGAGTTTCACCCCTCTTAATAGTATGGCTATCAATCCTAAATGTGATCACACTCTCTAAGTGTCTTGATCACCAAAACAAAATAGCTCCTACAAATTATACCTTTGCCTTGAGCTTTTTGTTTTTCTCTTTCTTCTTTCCAAGTCCAAGCACTTGGTCATCACCATAATATCATCATCATCATGTTATGATCTTCATTTGCTTCAACACTTGGAATGTGCTACCTATCTCATGATCATTTGATAAACTAGGTTAGCACTTAGGGTTTCATCAATTCACCAAAACCAAACTAGAGCTTTCAATCTCCCCCTTTTTGGTAATTGATGACAACCCTTATACAAAGATATCAATTGAAATTCAATTGAATTCATGTTACTTGCCCAAGCATGTTTACCATGTGTAAAAGGATATGGACAAGTTTCATGAATCCTAAATGGTAGCAATTGCTCCCCCTACATATGTGCTAAGAGTTTGGATTGTAGCTTGCACATATGCTTAGATAGGAAATGTAGGAGACAATGTCTACCAAATGATTCTAAGGTATAAAAGATGGACATTTGAAGCGTGATACTAATCGAAGTGCACCATTATACCATCCTTAGCACCATGGCTATCTAGATACCACTTGTAAATACTTAGAAGCACCATGGTTAGCTAGATATCACTTGAAATCACTTATATAAATACCAATTGAAAAACTTGGAAATGATATCATTAGATAACCTATTCATGCTAGATTTTCATTTCATCATTCAAATCTACAACTAGCATACACCACATAAGCATGGATATTTAAATTTAAAACTTGTGCCATGCAAGCAAACATATGAAATGCACATTTAAATGCACCATACAAGTTCATGAGCTTGCTCCCCCTACTTGTGTGCTCAAAATTTTAATTGATCCATTTCCTTTGTCATATATCTCCCTTTGTTGTCTTTTCACTATCTTTGTAACTATTTCCTCCCCATGAACTTGTGTTTCTCTCCCCCTTATCTTTTCATGATCTTCATGATCTTAATATTTTCTCCCCCATGTACTAATATCTTTGTACACTAATTTCTATCCCCCTTTACTATCTTTATATACTATTTTCTCCTCCTTTGTCATCAATGACCACAAAGGTTAAAAAGTATAGATAATACCACTTGTAGGGTCGAGATTATCAATGTCAATCAATGGGGTGAGGATCATTTTCCCAAATTTGGTTCAAACTAGAATATTTGCCAAAGATATTTAACTCGGTTTGATCCAAGGACAAGCTTCTTCACACCTCCGAATAAGGGTTATCTTGTACCATGTTGAGTTAAACACTTAGAGCTGATTTTCTAGATTAAACACTAGGTTTACAAGCCCACAAACATGTCATATGCTACCACTAGATCAAGTCAAGCATAAAAGCAATAGTGGTACCATATAATCAACAAATTCATTTGATTTTCAAGAATGAGCCTAATAAAATTGAGAAATGACTAGATGCACTAAACATGTCGCCAATCAACTTTTACCTTGGATTGCTCGAAGGAGAGGCATGTCATATAAGTGGGGGGTGCATCAACACATATTTGAGAAATCCAATATGTTCAACTCATTCCTTAGCTTGCAAAACCTTTTCTCATCCAATGGCTTGGTGAATATATGGGCAAGTTGATCTTCGGTGCCTATACTCTCAATGCAAATGTCCCCTTTTTGTTGGTGATCTCTTATAAAATGATGGCGGACATCAATGTGCTTTGTTCTTGCATGTTGAACCGGATTGTTGGTCAACTTGATTGCACTCTCATTGTCACATAGCAATGGCACTTTCTTGAACTTGATTCCAAAGTCACTCAAGGTGGCCTTCATCCAAAGTATTTGTGCACAACAACTACCAGCGGATATGTATTTGGCTTCGGCGGTTGATAATGCAACACTATTTTGCTTCTTTGATGACCATGAAACAAGTGATCTTCCCAACAATTGACATGTGTCTGAGGTGCTCTTCCTTTCAACCTTACATCCCGCATAATCCAAGTTGGAGTAACCAACTAGCTCAAACTTTACTCCTTTGGGATACCACAAACCAACATTTTGTGTATGCTTCAAGTACCTCAATATTCTCTTTGTAGCCTTCAAATGACTTTCTCTTGGTGAGGCTTGAAATCTTGCACACATGCATACACTAAACATGACATCCGGCCTTGATGTGGTCACATAGAGTAGGCTTCCAATCATAGACCGATACAATTTTTGATCCACCATATTGCCACTTGCATCACTATCCAAGTTGCCATTTGTTCCAATTGGTGTACTAATGGCTTTGCTATCACTCATGCCAAACTTCTTGATCATGTCCTTGATATACTTGCCTTGACTCATAAATGTACCATTCTTCAATTGCTTAATTTGAAGACCAAGGAAATAACTTAACTCTCCAATCATGAATATCTCAAACTCATTAGCCATCTCTTTCCAAATTCTTCACAATAGTCTTGATTGGTTGATCCAAATATGATATCATCAATATAGATTTACAACACGAATAAATCTTTTCCAATCTTTTTGATGAAAAGAGTGGTGACAACCTTGCCTATCATGAACCCTTTAGAGAGTAGGACCAAGAGCTACATAGCTTGACAAGAGCTACATAGCTTATCCTTTTTAAACACAACATCTTTCAAGCCTCTAACCAAGTCATGCTTAACCAATCTATTTAATTGTTTCATTCCAACATGACCAAGCCTTCTATGCCATAACCAACCCATGCTAGACTTAGTGAACAAGCATGTAGATAATCTAGCTTCACTAGCATTGAAATCAACTAAGTATAGATTCTCGTATCTAAAGCCTTGGAAGATCAAGTTAGAGCCATCTACACTTATGATCTCTACATCATCTACCCCAAATATGCATTTGAATCCAAGATCACATAATTGAGCCACGGATAGCAAATTAAAGTTCAAGCTCTCTACTAGCAACACATTGGATATGCTCATGTCATTGGATATTGCAATCTTACCAAGCCCTTTGACCTTGCCTTTGCCATTGTCACCAAATGTGATACTATCATATCCATCATTGCCATTGGTGTTGATTGAGTCGAACATTCTTGCATCACCGGTCATGTGTTGAGTGCACCCATTATCAAGAACCCAATGCCTTCCTCCGACTTTGTAGTTTACCTACAAAAGAAGATCAATTCTTTTTAGGTATCCAAACTTGCTTAGGTCCTTGAAGGTTAGTCACTAAGTTCTTTGGTACCCAAATGGATTTCTTCTTTGAGCCCATCCATGGTTTACCAATGAACTTAGCCTTAATATCATTTGCACCCTTAGTAAGCATATAGCAAGAATTAAGCTTAATAGAGGATACATTAGTATTTTTGCTCTTGTTTTTGCATTCATGCTCCTTATGACCTACTTGCTTGCAACTAGTGCAAAACCAACCATTGTTCTTCACAAAACTAGTCTTGTGAGGAGCAAAAGCCGCCTTGCCTTTCTTGGGGGTATAGCCCAATCCCTCTTTGTAGAGAGAAGCTCTTTGGCTACCCAAGTACATAAGCAAGCGGTCCTCACCACCATAGGCTTTGGCCAAGGTGTGAGTGAGCTTAGTTACCTCATTCTTGAGGTTCTCATTCTCAACCATTAGTGAGGTATCACAAGTGAGACCATCACTACTAGATGAGGTGGAGGTGGAAGTGCTACAAGAAGGGTTAGTGGGAGCAACAATGATAGGCATAGATAGTGATTCATCAATTATATCACAAGTTAAACCTACATTGCAAGTTTTAACATGCTTCTTTTTATTTTGTTCATTAAGCAAAGATGAATGAGCTTTTTCAAGCTTCTTGTGAGCCTTGCCAAGCTTCTCATGAGCTTCCTCTAGATCCTTATGAGATGCATCGAGCTCATCAAGGGCTTGCTTAAGGGCTTTTACCTCCTTATTCAAGCTCTTGCATTCTCTTCTCTTAATGTCAAAATGTTCTTTAGCATCTTCTAGCATGTCAAATAATTCATCTTTAGTAGGTTCATCATCATCACTATCACTATCATTTTCATTTTCATTTTCATTTTCATCATCATGTTCTTCATCACTTCCATCATCATAAGTTTGTACCTTAGTGGCCTTAGCCATGAAGCATGATGGAGTGTCGAAGAGAGAAGGCTTCTCATTGATAGCAATGCTTGCAAGTACCTTCTTCTTAGTGGTCTTGTCATCATCACTATCATCATCACTTGAGGAGGCATCACTATCCCAAGTGACTACATATGAACCACCTTTATTTTTCTTGAAGGTCATCTTGTCCTTCTTCTGTTTCTTTTCCTTCTTGTCCTTCTTTTTGTTCTTCTTGTTGTCATCATCATTGTCACTATTGTATGGACATTGAGCAACAAGCTGATCTTTGCTTCCACATTTGAAGCACCTCCTAGACTCTTCCTTGTTCTTGGATAAAGATTTCTTTCTTCTTGCATGGTAGCCCTTCTTCACCATGAACTTGCCAAACCTCTTGACAAAGAGAGCCATCTTCTCATCATCATCATCATCCCATGAATCATCATCTTCACTTGATGTTTCTTGCTTTGCCTTGCCCTTGGATGATGTGGCCTTGAATGCCAAACTCTTCTTCTTCTTCTCATCCTTCTTCTCATCTTTCTTCTCCTTCTTTTCTTCCTTCTTATCATCATCTCTATATGTGTCATCGGTCATTATGTCTCCTAACACTTGGTTTGGTGTCATGGTGTCCAAACCACTCCTCACTAGAATAGTGACCAATATACCAAATCTTGATGGCAAGCATCTTAAGAACTTGTGAGAGAAGTCCTTGTCCTTCACTTCTTCTCCAAGTGCTTTGAGATCATTGATAAGCACTTGAAGCCTATGGAACATCTTCGGCATACTCTCATCCTCCGTCATCTTGAAGCTTGCAAACTTCTCTTTGAGGATGTATGCCTTTGCAGCCTTCACGACTTGATTGCCCTCAAATGATTCTTTCAACTTTTTTCAAGCCTCATGAGCCATCTCAATATTCTTGATTTGCTCAAATGTTCTTTCATCAATTGCATCATGAATGGCACTTAGAGCAATGTCATTGTTTTGGAGAAGTACTTCTTTGGCCGCGGTGGGATTCTCCAGATCATCGATCTCAATTTTGGTTTCTACCACCTTCCACACCTTTCTATTGATTGACTTGATGTGTGTGGTCATCTTAGACTTCCAATATGGATAATTTGTGCCATCAAATTGGGGTGGCTTCTTGGTGTTGTTGATTTGAGCCATTTTTACATCGAAGGTTGTTAAGCCTCAAATCACGGTGACCTTGGCTCTGATACCACTTAAAAGGCCCTAATGGCTAGAGGGGGGTGAATAGCCTAATAAAATTTCTACAACAACACTTAACAAAACGGTTAGATAATTATGAGGCGAAGCAAGTGTTGCGCTAGCCAACTAAAAATGCAAGCCACCTACCACAATTCTAGTTTAGATAGTGTATATTCACACAATAGCTAAGGCACTATGCTAAGTTAGTGTGCTCTCAAAGGCTAACTAAAGAGCCACACTAATTAAACTAACAAGCTCTCACAACTAGCTACACTAAAGAGCTTGACAACTAGTTTGCGGTAATGTAATGAGTAAGCAAGATGGTTATACCGCCGTGTCAAGGAAAGAGCCAATCAATCACAAGAGAGAATAACAATGAAGACTAATCACCTCGGAATCAAATGATGAACATAATGATTTTTTACCGAGGTTCACTTGCTTGCTGGCAAGCTAGTCCTCGTTGTGGCGATTCACTCACTTGGAGGTTCACGCGCTAATTGGCATCACACGCCAAACTCTCAATAGGGTGCCGCACAACCAACACAAGATGAGGATCACACAAGCCACGAGCAGTCCACTAGAGTATCTTTTGGCTCTCTGCCGGGGAAAGGTCAAGAACCCCTCACAATCACCATGATCAGAGCCGGAGACAATCACCACCCTCCGCTCAACGATCCTCGCTGCTCCAAGCCATTTAGGTGGCGGCAACCACCAAGAGTAACAAGCGAAATCCACAGCGAAACACGAACACCAAGTGCCTCTAGATGCAATCACTCAAGCAATGCACTTAGATTCACTCCCAATTTCACAAAAATGATGAATCAATGATGAAGATGAGTGGGAGGGCTTTGGCTAAGCTCACAAGGTTGCTATGTCAATGCAAATGGCCAAGAGGGTGAGCTTGAACTGGCCATGAGGTTTAAATAGAAGTCTCCACGAAATAGAGTCGTTGTACCCCTTCACTAGGCACAACACGGGGTGACCGGACGCTGGACCTCAGTGTCCGGTGGCCCGATGATAGCCACGTGTCCCCGCTATTCAACTGTGTTCGCCCGATCTCAACGGTCAAAACGTGACCGGACGCTGCGGCATAACTGACCGGACGCTAAGCCTCCAGCGTCCGGTCGTTTCCAGTAAGGTTCCAGAAACGACTTTCTTCGACCGGACGCGTCCGGTCATGCTCGACCGGACACAGCCACCGTCCGGTCACACTGTGACTTTCTTCCTACGCTGCCCGACAATAGGACCGGACGCTGGACCTCAGCGTCTGGTCAGTCTGAGACCCAGCGTCCGGTCAGTGACCAACGCTGACGTCTTCGCTGCCACACTTGACCGGACACGCCGGTCCCTCTGAGACCAGCGTCCGGTCACTTAGTGACCAGCGATACTAACTCATTTTCACCTCTAACTTCTTCACCCTTGCTCAAATGTGCCAACCACCAAGTGTATCACCTTGTGCACATGTGTTAGCATATTTTCACAAATATTTTTAAGGGTGTTTAGTATTCCACTAGATCCTAAATGCATATGCAATGAGTTGGAGCATCTAGTGGCACTTTGATAACTGCATTTTGATACGAGTTTCACTCCTCTTAATAGTACGGCTATCAATCCTAAATGTGATCACACTCTCTAAGTGTCTTGATCACCAAAACAAAATAGCTCCTACAAATTATAACTTTGCCTTGAGCTTTTTGTTTTTATCTTTCTTCTTTCCAAGTCCAAGCACTTAATCATCACCATAACATCATCATCATCATCATGTTACGATCTTCATTTGCTTCAACACTTGGAATGTGCTACCTATCTCATGATCACTTGATAAACTAGGTTAGCACTTAGGGTTTCATCAATTCACCAAAACCAAACTAGAGCTTTCAAGCGCCGCCGCCGTTCCTCAATTATCCTACCTGTTAAACTAAAACAAGACTCCGAAGAGACAATAGATATAGAAACTGATATGATATCTCTAGCCATTATAGATAGGATTGGAAATGTTAGCTTGTGGTCACGCCACCACAGAAGTAGGTCAAAATCATCCTCATAAGAAGTGACATTGTCACTGTTTAAGTAAGCTGATAGCTCAGAAATAGCAGAAGTAGATGAAGATAAAGTGGCAGGGAGAGGGGAATGACCAACAATACATGATCCACGGCCCAAGATTCTTCCCCATGTCTGCTTTTTTTTACCTGTATGATGTGAAGGTTGTGCAACCCTTTGAGACCTAGCTGCACCAAACTTGCTCTCATATTTGTTAAACAGTTTATACAATTCAGTTTTGACATCAGCATAGTATGAACTGTACTCAGAACTAGTGTATTCACCAAGTAATTGCAGGACATTAAAGAAACATCTCATCTTAACTCTAGGATCAAGAATGAATACATATGAATATAACAGAGGTATGTCCTGTCAATATTTAAGAAACTTAAGCTTCATAGGATATACAATAGCTCTCATATTATGATCTTTTTCACATGCATGCAAATGAGAAGCAATCTTAAGGATATGGTGCAAAACAAGTGAACTTGTAGGATAATAAACACCAGATAGTACAACAGTGGAGTCATAGAAGAGTTTCAGGAACTCCAATAACTTCTCAGCAAAATACCAATGATTTATAGTCAACAATTATGAACCATAATATGAATTAATGAACACAGAAAAAACATTCTTGTATGGAACCAAGTGTTTAAGCATCAGGTAAGTAGAACTCCATCTAACATCCATATCCAAGCCAAATTTTCTAGGTCTAACACCCTTAGCATTACAGTATTCCTTGAACAATGTAATTCTTTGATTAGAGGAATTTAAGAAGTTAATTGTAGTTCTAAAATCTTCTGTGTAAGGTTTCAACCTCTTTAATTCAGATTTTACAATGAGATTAATGATATGACAAGCACAATGTTGATGTACAAGACTGTATTTACGGTTACTAGGATCAAAGGATCAGGTGAAGGATCATGACCCAAGTAACAAGCAAATAGAGGTGTCAAAGTGTTCATAGCCCTAGCATTAGAAAAAGTATTGTCTAGAGTGACAGAGAAAATCTTGTCAATCAGACAATACTGCTCAACCACAACAGCAATTCTTTCAGCAATGTTTTCACCAGAATGTTTAACCTCAATCACCCTAAGACCAATAATCCTTTTCTGTAACTCCCAATCAGCATTCACATAGTGAGCAATAACACTAATATAGTCATCCCTAGCATTACCAGACCAAATGTCTGAAGTCAAAGCAACAGAAGAAGCAGCAGACAACACAAAATTCTTAAGCTTATCACGGCGTTCAGTAAACAACTTACCAAAATCTCTAGTGGTGGTCTGTCTAGAAACCTTGGCAAACCTAGGGTTATGAGCAAGAACAATGTAATCCTCCTATGCCTGTGACTCACCTATACCTAATTGTGACTCACCTATACCTAATTGAAGGTCAAACCTAGCAATCAACCTACACAACTTAGAGCGAGCGACAACAGGATTATAGTCCCAGTTATGCACAGATCCATTAGGATTGTAAGAAAGTCTAGACTGAACCTTAGCAGCATGATCAACCTTTTTCCTACAAGATTTCTGATGTCTAATCAAATGACCAGTGCCAACAATAAACATGTGCTAATGCTATATTAATTAGGCTTAATAAATTCGTCTAGTAGATTATTGATGATTTTTATAATTTAATTTATTATTACTATAAATACTCTCGTAGCACGTGATACACGATACGACATTCTAAAGTTTAGGCCTGCATTTTAACACCACCAAAAGTTCTGAAATATCTGACCAAATCTTTCGCAGAAGAAGCTCGTCGCGGAAAGAAGGCCTGCTGCATCCATTCTGTGTCCTGTTCCTCCCTGCTCGGTGACGCAGCTGCGCTGCAGTGCACTTGCACCCCCGCTGGGAGTGGGACTGTGGGAGCTGACGGATTTGGAGTTTTGGACGGACCTCGTTTGCCTCCGCACTTGAACATCAAACCATTGATGATTTGTTTCTCTTTCCGATGTTTATTATGATTATAATCATAATGGAAAAAAGTTAAAAATACTCATTCTAAGTTTGACCTATTTTTTTTAAAAAAAACTCGGGCTGCGTAGGCATAGACAACCCGAGTTTTTTTTTTAGGCAGAGGTCTTCTCACCTCAGCCCGAAAAAATCCCAAAACCCCATGCCCCGCGCACAAAGGGGCAACCTACTGTACAAACTAATGTATGGTTCGATTTATTTTACGTAACTATTTTTAATTGATCCATTCTCCTTATTAAGGCTTTTTCTTTCTCTGGATATAAGTTGAGCTTTCATTTCAACTTCCGTGATATATAAATTGAGTTTTAATTTCAAGTTCTGTGAGGTAGTAGACTACTTCATACTTTTATTTTTGGCAAAATAACTATGCATATAATAAATGTAGAAATAGTCCTTTAGCCATTGAGATGATCATATTTTATTTTGCTATTTCATATGGCGCGAATTCCGTTTTTGCTATATCATATTTTTTTTCCAAAAAAAACATAATCGTTTAACATGAGTTTGGATAGAGATTATATGAAGATCGTAGGCTTGAAAAAATCTAGAATCCATTTTGGTGTCAAAACAATCGGTGCAATGTCTAAACATCCCAATGATTACTTTGGCACAAGATGACTTGAAATATTGTGATCTCCAATGCTAATTTGTTGCAAAAAAAAAAAAACACAAAGTTCATCACCTTTGCATTTGGAATCATCATTTACCATGTTCGCTTGTTGGTTTCAGCCAGTCCAAACCAGCCAGCCAACAGTGTTTTCCTCTTACAACAAATCAGTACCAACCAGCCCAGAAAACCAACCAGCGAACAGGCCGATTGTGTCAATTATTTTAGCGGTGAGATGGCCCTACAAATTCATACAAGGGCCCGTTTGTATCCTATGATTTGAGTCTAATTCAAGTAATAAAGCTCCAGCAATTGCTTTGAAGGAGAATTGAATTGCCCAGAATTTCGGTCTGTTCGCTGGTTAAGTCCGATTGGTGCTGGTTTGTTGTAAGAGAAACACTGTTGACTGGTTGATAAACCCTGACTGAAACCAACAAGCGAACATGCTGTAACAGGCTGTTTGATTAAAATCTGTATTTTTATATGGATGCACACACAACTTATTTCCATAGCCGAACCATAACATGTTCAGTAGCGATGGAGCTACTCCATAGCCGAACCATAGCAAGTTCAGTAGCGAGATCGATCCGCATATTCGCTTACAAACCACAATCCAAAGCCTACGATTGAACTGGGATGGATGAATTCATCTCCCGATCTAGCCGGCGACACAGGAGATAAGGCAGCACAGCCCCGAGGTGGATCTCCCTGGACGCTCCGAGCACCATCACCGGCGACACGCCGAGCCACATGGCGTCCTCCGTCACGGCCTGGCCGGGCGCCGCGCAGCTTGGCACGTCCGTCTCCATGCACAGGCGAGGGCCCGCGCGGCCCGCCGCGCCCCGCGGCGCGGGCGCCTTCGCCCAGAGCACGCACGTGTACTGCGGCCCCGCCCTGGCGTTCGCCCTCACACACGCCACCGAGACGGCGGTGGCCGCGCCGCGCGCGCGCAAGGACAGGACGAACACGGCGGGGCGCTCCGCCTCCGCGTCGTCCTTGCCTTCCTCCTCCTCGTCGTCCTCCTCCTCCTGCTGCTCCTCCTCTACGACCAGGAGGCGGTCCGGAACTGACGCCGGGACGCGGAGCGAGTGGATGGCGCCGTAGCGGGGGATCTTGTGCACGGGCCAGGAGTGGGCGGCGGCGAGGTGAGAGAGGAGCGCCGGCGGCGGGGCGGCGAAGGCGCAGCCGGGCTCCGGGCACAGGCACGGCGCGTGCTCGCACGCGCTCTGGTGGCTGGCGGCCCTGTAGTAGGGGATGTAGCTCCTGCACCCGAACTGCTCGTAGGGGCACGGCAGGTGGAGGTCGCCGTAGAAGACGTCGAGGCCGGGGCAGAGCGCGTAGTCGGAGGCGGCCCCGTGGTCGCGGCACGTCCGGCAGGCGTTGATCGGGAGCTTCATAAGGCAGCCGCCGCACGCCAAGTGCCCGACCGCGCACTGGGAGCCAATCAGCCAGTGCGTAAACAAGAACCGAACTCAATCCAACTCTGGCTAAGGCCCGGTTTAGTTTCAAAAATTTTCAGCCAAATTGTCATATCGAATTTTACGGCACATGCATGGAGTACTAAATGTAGATGAAAAAAAAACTAATTGCACAGTTGGGTGAGAAATCACGAGACGAAACTTTCGAACCTAATTAGTCCATAATTAGACACTAATTGCTAAATACAAACAAAAGTGCTACGGTAGCCAAACCCAAAAATTTTCGCGAACTAAACGCGCCCTAATTGCATGATGCATTGCATGCACGCATATGTGGTCACTCTCCGTAAAGCAGGGAGTATATCTTTTTATATTTGTTTGTAGAAAGATATTCGTCCCTAAATAATCATAGTTTTAGCTTTTTTTAAAACAATTTTAACTAAATATATATAAAAATATATTATTATTTGTAATATAAAATTATATCATTGTTGAATTTATTTTTATAATAAATTTATTTGGAGATATAAATGATGTACGTATTTTCTACCGATTCAGTCAAATTTACGGTAGAAAAAAAGATAGTAATTAGGGAGTAAGCTACTTAAATTTGAACGGAGTACACTACACCTACGTGGGCCCTGTTCGTTTCTCTTGTGATTCGTACTTTTCAGTTTATTTTTTTAGTCGAAACAGTGTTTTTCTCTCATAGTAAATCAGCCGTGTTTTTGTTTGTTTTTTTCAACTAAACGAACGGGGCCGGGCTGCTGGTAAAAGCAAACGCTAAAACTGCTAATTATCTGGCACGGACCGATTTATTATAGCGAGCTGTAGATATAGTGATACGGGCGTGTTTAGTGGGGGAAGTGAATTTGGCTACCGTAGTATTTTCGTTTTTATTTAGTAAATTAGTGTTTAATCATGGACTAATTAGGTTTAAAACGTTCGTCTCGCAATTTTTAATTAAATTGTGCAATTAGTTTTTTTTTCGTCTACATTTAATGCTCCATGCCCGCAAGATTCGATGTGATGGATACTGTATCATTTTTTGGAAAGCTTTTTTTTTAACTAAACACGGGCAACAAATCTTTCCGAATGTTTTGAGGTTGTATTGTACTCCTCCGTATAAAGTCTCCTCCAGCATCCCCTTCTCAGGCCAATATACTAGTAGTACTAGTAGTCCATTGACGCGGACGGAGATGGCCGAGGAGCAGCAGACCAAGGTGGTATTGTCCGGCTCCAGCTGCGGCGGAGGATCACACGAAGAAGCCGCGGCGGCCGAGCAGGCAAGCCAAGCCTTGGAGCGGCCGCAGATCACCATCAGCGTCGACGTGAGCCTGCTCCACTGCGCCGTCGCCGAGTGTCACCGCCCCCTCAAGCCTCCCGTAGTCAAGGTGAGATGTCGCGACAACCAAATCTAGGCAACAGATGGTTTGTTTGCTTTCCTTCAATGGCCTTGGATTGGATAGAACGAAGATTGATTCTTTTGCGCCACGGCTGTGTCGTCTTCATCCTTCTGGCTGGCTGCAGTGCGAGGCCGGGCACCTGGTGTGCGGCGCCTGCCTCGACGGGGGCCACTGCCGCAAGTGCGACCGCGCCACCGCCTTCGCCCACTGCGGGCCGGAGCTGGACCTGTTCGTTGGCGACGCCAGGGTGCCGTGCCCGTTCAAGTCCTACGGCTGCGGCGCCTCCGTCGCGTACCACGCGACTGCCGCGCACCAGGACGCGTGCGCCTACGCACCCTGCCACTGCGCGGTGCCCGGGTGCCCCTTCACGGCCACCCCGCCGAGGCTCCGCGACCACCTCGCCGTCGACCACGCCTGGCCCCTCGACACGCTCCCCACCTACGGGAAGGCGCTCCCGCTCCGCGTCCCGGCGCCGGCGTCGTCGGAGCCGCAGCAGCAGCAGCAGCACCACCGCCTGCTGGTCGTGGAGGGCGACGAGCGCAGCCTGTTCGCGCTGTCCGTGCGCCCGTGCGGCGGCTCCGGCGCGGCCAGCTGCGCCGTCTCGGTGTCGTGCGTCAGGACGAGCGCCGCCGCCGAGGCCGGCCCGCGGTTCACGTACATGCTCTGGGCGAAGTCGCCGACGGCCGTCCCTAGCATGCCCCCCGGCAACACGGGCCGCCACCTGATGATGGAGGCGGACGTGGCGAGCTGCGCGGTGCCCGGCGGGGCCACCGTCGAGGAGGGGATGGCGCTGTACGTCCCGCCGCCGATGCTGAGCGGGCCGTCCAATTGCAAGGAGATGCACCTCAGGGTCCGCATCGACGTGGTCGATTCAGCTCCGGCCCCGCAGCTGCAGCGCTCTGCTAGTTCATCGTCTCCCAGAGTCTAGTGTTCCAGCCTCGTTCTTGGGCTGATTTTACGCTAAAACTAGCTTCCAATTCGTTTTATCTAGTTTACTCCTAGCTGGAAGAAAGGCTTGCATGTATATTTTGTGGATGGCAATGGCTGCCAATGGCATGTGCAAATGTAGTGGTTTCGGAGAACACTATGCTAATGCCATTTGCAATTCCATACTGTACTCGTTTTGAATGCGCGTGTATTCACTTTAATTTAGAGTGATATGAAATAAATTTTAGTTTAATTCTACTCTAATTTATTTCAACGTACGTGGATTGAGATAAATACATGCGCATTCGTACCGGCCTTACATGAACTCGCTGCAACTAACCTTGCAGTACTACTGTTTCTACCTTCTGAGAAACTACTTGGGGTTGTGTTGGGCTTTGGTATGGTCAAGTCCACTGTCCACCACGACACAGCAAAACATGGTTGCAAGTGTCACTTGTCACCAAATTTGCTATATATTGCCCAAACATTTCACCTGCAACGTTATTGCATGAAGCAGACATGTCCGTTTACAAACTAGGCATGAAGCAGACATGTCCGTTTACAAATCATCTATGGTGTTTCGAAATAAATTTCCTTGCCATGATTTTAGGGGCTGTTTGAATCCAGCCGGATTCTAAGAATCTCATAGAAAAAAAAATCTCAAAATCTAATAAAACCTACTCACGCTGGCTATCCCAGACAAGTGAAAATTTTGATTTCTGATGACCAAAGCTGGCTCACGTTCAGGTTCATGCTTGGAACCTGCTACGGGGACAGTCGTGTTTGCAAGGTGTACAGGAACTCAAGTTCACGAGATATCACATCGAGCATTTAGGTACTAATTAGAAAGACTAAACGTGAGTCTAATTTAGTTTAATAGATTCGTATAGTAAATTAGTCTCATTCTGTGCAATTAATTTTATAATTAATTTATGTTTAATACTCAGGTGGGCGGAAGCAAACACCCCCGGTACTGCTACATGCACCACAGCACCAGTGGCCTGAAAAGAGAACACAAGTACAGATCGCTACGGGTACTTCAAGTAGTACACAGCAATATCACATGTACAAGTAGTGCAATTCAACATTTACACGTCATTAGTTGGCTTAATCGGATGATTCCAAATGAACCTAATAAACTTAAAAGTATCCTCACTTCTGAATTTCGAATTTAACTTTCGACACCTGTTCCCCATACCACCATAGCCCGTTCATATACTGTTGTAGCTGAACTAAATAAACAACAAAATTTGTCCAATCCAATACCAGATGTTGCATTCTGTGCCGATTTTATGCTCTGAGTAGTATACACGGCTGCATATCTCTTCCTTTCGAAACCAGAGATCGAGCTCTGGCATGGTATTGGGCCACGTCACCCGCTATCCCAGTAAACGTTGGATCAATTTTCCGTGCAAGAGTAACCGTCCGATACAGGCTAGTTTGGACCTGTCGTCCGACCACTCGCGAATCATCGTGGCCGTGGCCGAGGCCGAGGCCGCATCCCCCACCTCTTCTCTTGCCGCGCCGGCGCCGCCTGCAGGAGCAGGAGGAAGCACAGCTCCTCCCCCAACAAGTTGCGGTGCTCAGGTCAGCTGCTTCGCGGAGCTAACGATATGGTGGACACGCGGACAGCCTGTCGCCGTCGTCTTCGCCGGCCAGCAACCCGGGCTTTCGCAAATCGTCGAACCCACCTTCCCTTCCGCTTGCTGCGCCACGCTCCGCCCTCCGCCTGCCTCTGCCCGCGTCTCCTCTCTAAGGCCACCGCGCGCCTCCCTGCGCCTACAGCACCGCTTTCCACCCTACATCCGCCGCGTCGATCTCGTCCGCCCGATCCCAAATCTCTTGATGCTGAGATAGGCCGAGGTTACCGCCATTGCCGCCAGGTCCGAGCTCGGGCCCTTGTGCGAAGAGGAGATGGTCGCCTTGAGCTGGAGGGAACGGACGACAGCCTCAATTTGAAGTTCGTCAAGCTGTGGCTCCGTGTGTGCAGTACAACATAGACCATGGTGGCTGCTCCCGCTGGCCGCTCCAATTGCACCATCTACTACTGCTTGCCAATGTCTTATTCATGGATGATGCACATGATGTGCTCGATGATTTGCCTCTACAACTATTTTTACTATCAAGCAAATAGCCATCTTCAGGAGCCAGCAGAAACAAATAATGAAATTGGCCATATATGCAACTGACAAGGGAATCTACCTAATGAACCAAGCCGACAATAGAAAGCAGGGAAATTCAAGCTACTTACCTTTGCCCAAGGTAATAGTACTCAAACATGAATTTAATTTTTTGGAGCACATCAAGAATGTACAGAGGAAACCACAAAGATTCTGTTTATCAATTATGACACATTATATTATATCTTGATAAGCATACTTCTCACAATATTACCATAAATTTCTTGGCCAAGCTAATCACCACTAGCTGAAGCTTAGGAGTTAGGATAGTTCATTTTAAGATAATGGCGTCAATTGAGCTGTTGTTCTTTCTGTGTCAAGCGACACTAGTGTGTTTATGGTTGAAGCTCTTCAATATTCATTTTGTTTCTTTATTTCTTTCCTGCACTTCAAACCTATTTGTTCCAGTAGCCCTTGTTTATTTAAATGTTTATGGTGACCGCTTCGCCCCGTTCGCGTGCCCTTAAACCCGGCTTGATCCGCTTATTTTTTCATTCGAAACAGTGTTTTCCTCTCACAAATTCCTCCAGCATTCCTCCAAACCATCCAAATTCCTCTAGAATTCCTCCAAGCGAACAGGCCCACGAGAACAGCTCCAATCTAGAATTCAACATGTCAGTACTTATCTTTACTTTCTACAAAGTTAATGGCATCTGAGGTAACACAATGCAGCTCATGCATGCTTGCATTTTCTGTAAGCTATAAATGTCTTTTCTGTGAGTTCCTATGGATTAGATGACTTCTCCATCCTGACAAGAAATGAGCTGCTGTAGTAATTTTATATCTGTGTAAAATCTTGAGTCTGCTACATTTTTTTTTCAAAGTGTATTTAATCCAAGTACTGAACTGAATGTATTTTTGTTGGATAATCTATCACCTACTCAGATCATTATAAAATCACCTCAAGTATCTTAATCAAGCTTCTGAGGTTTGTTTCTCATTCGAATGTAACACCACAATTTTTTACTTTACAAGTTCATTATTAAAAAGCTTGTCATTGAACCCAAGTATAAATTAAGAACTTCCTAAGTTTTTTTTTTGAAACCACCTAAGGATAGTTTCTAATAAGAGCTCTTTACTGTCTACTGAGTCTTGAAAATATATGGGCAACAATACCTTTCATCCTGTTAGTTTCAACAGTAAGACAAGTTGACTTGATTTGTAGTCATAAATTTAGCTATATAACAGATTCAATTTTCTCCTCTTATTCATGAAGGTCCATCATTTGCAATTATAAATTATAAATTTAGCTAAGCTAAGTCATGATGCTACAATATCTTGCAGTCTGGCATGGGTGAGTTCAAGAGAGGAAAATTTAGGTGGTGTTAGGATCCGGTGACTAAAATTTAGGAGGTGTCATGTGAGGGTGTCGCATATGGTATTCGGATATTAATAAAAAAATAAATTACAAAATCCGTTAGTACTTCACGAGACGAATTTATTAAGCCTAATTAATCCACCATTAGCACATGTTTACTGTAGCACTATATTGTCAAATCATGGACTAATTAGGCTTAAAAGATTCGTCTCGCAAATTAGTCGCAAGCTATGTAATTAGTTTCGTAATTAGTCTATATTTAATACTCCATGTATGTGTCAAACATCGGATGAGACAGCGACTGAAGTTTAGGAGGAGAAACCAAACACCCTCGCTGTGCTAGAGATCCGATTGGAGTGACCCTCTGTGTTGCACTGACCCTAGGACAGTACATTCACCAAGATTATTTATGAGGCATGGTCCACAGATCAAGCAATGCCTATACAAGCCCTTGTTTAGTTACCCCAAAATGCAAACTTCGGCACTATGCAAAAAGAAGATTCATCGTCACATCAAACTTGTGGTACATTCATGGAGTACTAAATGTTGACGAAATCAAAAACTAATTGCACAGTTTGGTTGTACTTTGCGAGACGAATGTTTTGAGCCTAATTAGTCAACGATTAGACAATTATTACCAAATACAAACGAAAAGCTACAGTACACTACAGTGCCAGTGAATTTAAGCTGGCGCCGATTTAGGTGGCAACTAAACGCGCCCCAAGGTCCATGTAAAACTCGATGATTTATGACTTGTCAGCTTGTTAGGAGTCGATCTTCCAATAGGACAGTACATTTCACCTAGATTATTTGAGGCATGGTCCACAGATCAAACAATGCCTATACAAGTTCCATGTAAATTCGATGATTTATGACTTCTCAGCTTGTTAGGAGTCAGATCTTCCAATTGCTAAAAGTGTAGTCAACATTATCGCCTGACAGTTGTTGTTGCATATTTTGGCCTGAATTGTTCCTTCCAAGCCACAACAAGGACTCAAACTGTAATAATTTGTATCTTGCCGCCGCGCCTGACTTTCTAGTACATTTCTAAACTAGACAAAAAGAACGCCATGTAAACTTTCCTTTTATAGTATATGAACTGAGGCCTTGTTTAGTTCTAAAAAGTTTTTCTAAAAAGTGTTACAGTAGTCATCACATCGAATCTTGCGATATGTGCATGGAGCATTAAATGTAGACGAAAAAAACTAATTGGACAGTTTAGTTGGAAATTGCGAGACGAACGTTTTGAGTCTAATTAGTCCATGATTGAACATTAATTGCCAAATAAAAATGAAAGTGCTACCATACCAAATTTCCAAAATTTGGTCAATTAAACCAGGCCTAAATGAAATTTAGTTGAGCACGATATCTAATATTTGACCCCTCACAAATTCTGGCACGTCATATCACCCCTGAGCTGGCAAAAGATACTTCTATTGAATTTTTGTACCACAACAAAGTTTGTTGTGCAAGTTTTACATTTTGAATCCGTGGTACGTCTTTCCATCCAGTTACAGGGAATTCGTTCTGTTCTGCTATTTACTAGTAGCTTTTAAGAAATCTTGTGTTCAAAAGACAATGTGCAGTCTGACGTCACATTTTTGGGTGCATATATAAAATTCTCTTTCCATTTAAAGAGGGATAAAAATAGTTCGATCACTACACATAAAAATAGGTCTTTTTGCCAGGGTTCACGTTCACCTACAATAACACTTTAGAATATTTGTCCATATTTTATTTGAAATGAATCAAAAGCCGATGAAACCGATTAAATCACTTTTTTCTTTCCTCCTTTTTCATTCTTCTTTTTAACCGCCTCCCTCCTCCCTGGCGCTACAACAGCATGTCCATTTCGGCTAAATTAACCGTGGATTATAAGCAGAATTAGGCGAGAGAAAAATACTGTTCCGTGTTTCCTCTGCAGTGGTACGACGGAGCATCCTAGGAAAGCTACCCCCGTCCGGTCAGTTGGAGAGAGAAACCATGGAGTCAGGGGAGGCTGGCCCGACCAGCGAGCTGCTGGCGCCGCCGCCGCCTCGCCGCCTCCGCCCGGGAGCAGCAAGCGCAGCGGCAAGAGGGCGAGGGACGGGCCTCTGCTGTTCGGTACCCAACTGATCAGGCACGAAGGGAAAGAAGAAGAGCCGGGTGACGCAGCACCGCAAGGCGCCGAAGCGATCGCCGTTCCATGGGAGCCCCCGGCGGAAAAGCAGCCGCCGCCGCCGCCGACCGCGGTTCAGGTGGACAAGGGCAAGCTCTACTCTTCGCTGTGCTCCTGCGCGCTGACGCCTCCCATCTACCAGGTTGCTCGCTTCGCTTGCCCCGATCTCCATCTCCACACGGCAAATTTCAATTTCTAATGGGGTTGCCGTCTGCGGTTGGGCGTGTTGGTGGCGTCCAGTGCGCGGTGGGGCATCTGGCGTGCTGCGCCTGCCGCGTGAAGCTCCCGGGCCGGCGCTGCCGGACCTGCCGCGACCGCGGCGCCCCCTCCTCCTCCGCCTACGTGCACTGCCCGGCGCTCGACCTCTTCTTCACCGACCTCCGCGTGCCGTGCGACTTCCAGGAGTACGGCTACGACAGCTTCGTCTCCTTTCCTCAGCGCCAACCACAGGGACACGTGCGAGCACGCGCCGTGCCACTGCCCGGAGCCCGGGTGCCCCCTCCTCCGCTCGCCCCGGACGCTCGCCGCCCACCTCGCCTGCGACCACTCCTGGCCCGTCGAGGACGTGGCGTACAGCACGCCCCTCCCGCTCGCCGTCCCGGTGCCCGCTCCGCCGTCGGCCGCGGCCCCGGCGCGGCGGAGCTCGACGAACCGGCTGCTGCTGCGCGGGGTGGACGACGCGTCGCTGTTCCTGATGGCCGCGGGCCCGCTGGCCGACGGCGGCGCGGCGGTGTCGGTGGTGCTCGTCCGGGCCACGGCCAAGCCTCCTCCCCCGCTGCCGCGGTTCACGTGCACGTTCTACGCCAACCCGCCCCCCGGCGCGGCGGAGCTCGCGGGGAGCTACTTCTTCGCGACCGTGCGGGTGAGGAGCAGCGCGCTGGCCGACGGCGCCGGCGTCGCGCCCGAGGAGGAGCTCTACTTCGCCGTGCCCAGGGAGATGCTGCACGGAGGCAACAGGGTGCTCTTCATCTCCGTCCGCATTGATCGCTCGCCCGCGCCTGAACCTGCTTCGGAAGACAACAAGATGATGATCACGAAGTAATACTAGTACCAAATCGCGGTCTTTTGGGATGATACTGTTAAGGGCATGTTTGGAAGGAAGGAATGGAAAACATTGGAATAGAAAAAAACGCAGGAAAGGAAGATGAGTGTAGTGGTAAAATTAAGGAAAGGAAAAACACAGGAAAGAAATAGGAGGAGGTGTTTGGAACGTAGGAATTTGTAACACAGGAATCCCAAAGCATATGACTGATAAAAGACACTTAACACATAATGATAAATCTTTGTAAAAACGTACAATGATAAATTAATACCCATGTATGATTGATTATTTTTATTCTTATTTAACGGGTGGGAGAAGCTACCCTGAGGTATAACATATGGCAGCATATGACCTTAAAAAAATGACCTCCAAAACGTATGGCAGCATATGCCGGCCTGGAGTAATCTCGCATTGATGTGCTCATGCTAATCACGCTGCACGCCTCGGGCTTCCACGAAGAGAAGAAAAACCAGAGCACAAAGTGGATTTTTTCATTCCTGTGAAATCTTGAAGAGACTACAGTATTCCATAGGAATGGAAAGGATATTTTCCTATGTTCCAAACAACATATTTCCTTTTCTTTCCTCCGTTTTAGTTTCCTGTAAATTTCCTACGAAAAACCTACAATCCAAACAGGCCCTAAGTAGGAGTAAGGCCATGTTTAGTTTAAAAAAATTTCAACTCAAAGTGTCACATCGAATCTTGCGGCACATGCATAGAGTATAGAGTATTAAATATAGACGAAAAAAACTAATTGCACAGTTGGGTGAGAAATCGCGAGACGAAACTTTCGAACTTAATTAGTCCATAATTAGACACTAATTACCAAATACAAACGAAAGTGCTACAGTAGCCAAACCTAAAAAATTTCACGAACTAAACACGCCCTAAGATTACCTTTCAAAAAAGCAGGAGTAAGACGGTGTTGGGTTCTTTAGTCGCTCCTAAAATTCATATCACATCAAATATTTAGATACTAATAAGGAGCATTAAATATAGATTAATTATAAAACCAATTACATAAATGGAGGTTAACTTATGAGACGGTTTTTAAGCCTAATTAATATGTCATTAGCATATGTTACTGTAGCATTATGTTGTCAAATCGTGAGCTAATTAGGCTTAAAAGATTCATCTCGCAAATTAGTCGAAAGTTGTGCAATTAGTTTCGTAAGTAGTCTATATTTAATACTCTATGTATGTGTCTAAACATTCGATGTGACAGGAATTTTAGAAGGCACTGTAGAAACCAAACATGCTCTAAGATTAGCCAGCAGAAAGATAATTTCAGGTGGTATTATGATGCCATTGCCATCCGGGAGACCGTAATCATATGGCTTTGGGATTTTGGCTCTGTACAAGAACTGAGAGCAACTCCAAGAGTTCAAAAAAATCTATAACTCCCAAAACTTTGTATTGGAGACTCTCTTAAATAATTGTTTTCTAAAAACTAGTTTTCTCCATAGCAACTCCCTAATATTTTGCACCCAAAAATATTTTAAACTTGCCACATCGTCATTTAGTTGGATGAGGACGAGGCTAAACAGAATTAGGCTCCGTTCGCCTTGCTGAAACTTGGCTGAAAGTGACTGAAAACAATGTTGTGGCTGAAATATTGTGAGAGAAAAATAATGTTCCGACTGAAAAAAAAGCCGAACAAGGCGGATATAAGATAAGCCAAACGGGGCCTTAGTTTGGATTCTGACTTTTCCGTGCTTGACTTGTTCCGTCGGCCAGCCGTTCCTTCCTCCGTAGCTCCTGGAGTCTGACTTTTTCTGTCCGCTCATTCTTCCTCGTACAGTGACTCCAGGTCTCTAACCTTGCAATACACGGACGAGGGCAGGCTGATATCTAGATATGCTAGCGCCGCCATCAGGCTTGTGCTCATCACCATCTCCTGTGTCCTTGCCTGTTCTCTACTAGCGCTCCTCCTCTTGTCGACTTGTTACGACACTATAAAGATCTTTCGTAATATTGTCTAATTTCGAGATAAGAAAAAAGGATCTGCCATGGATCAACATAGCTTTCTCATGAACCATGTGTTGATGATTCATCGTCGTCAAGTGATGATGATGATTTCTTTTTTGATGTCGTAAATGTGGTAATTGATGAGGATGAGCCTGATGAAGAACCAAAACATTGCGGTTATGTTCATCGGCATCGAGTGCTTCACCGCGATGAAAACATCTAGGCCCCTAGTTGAGTTTCGGTGATTAATGACAAATACGTGATTACTATGACTAACGTGTGTTTTGCAGAGGCAATTAAGTTAGGTCATGTTAATGATAATTGATTGGGCAATCATGGTTGGCATGCCCCTACGATGGAAATCGTTTCGGTTTTCAAAGGATGGACGACAAGGTTAAGGACAGACTAGTTCTAAGTGTCGTTTGGTGTTGAAGAGACACTTAGAGTAGTTTAGGACTTTGTTTTTCCTTTGACCATACTATTAAAGGGCGCATGAACTAGTAGCTTAACCTAGGTGAGTCTAGTGGGTTAGGTGTGGTGCACACTTGTCAAATCTAGCACTAGGTTGCTCCTAAGTAGCCATAATATCAATTGGAGCGAACTTCATTCACATATGATTGCGAGTTGGAAGTGAATGGAGGGTCAAATGTTGGTCGGACGCTGGTTCCGGTGTGACCGGACGTTGGCGCAGAGTCCGGTCAGTTCATTTTATCAAGGTGAAGTCGTTTGGTTGCGATCGGACGCTGAAAGAAGAGTGACCAGACGCTGGATGCCAGAGTCCGGTCAACTCCAGTAAGGTTCCAGAGAGAGAGAATCCTAATCGGACGTGTCCAGTCAGTGCTGACCGGACACTGGTCAGGTTTCGGCTACTGACCGGACGCTGAGCAGCAAAGTGACCAGACGCTGGGTGCCAGAGTCTGGTCAACATCAGTAAGGTTCTAGAGAGCAGTTTTCACGACCAGACACGTCCGGTCAGTGCTGACCGGACGCAGGTCAGAGTCCGGTCACAACTTAACGGCTAAGTGGCGGGGAGAACTGACCGGAGCATCCGATCAACTTTACTAGAGCGTCCGATCACCCCACAGAGGCATATAACGGTTTGTTTTGAATGAGGGGTTATAAATACTTCCTCTATTCACTTAAGGGAGTACTTTTGCCCATTTCAACAGCTAAGAAACACCCTTGAGAGTGCCAAGGAGAGCAAGAGCCTAGTGAGGTGATTGAGATTTGAGAATCCAAGATTAAGGCCTTATTAATAAAAGGAGAGTAGTAAGTGTGCATCCACCCTTCTCATTAGGCTTGTTGTGGTCAAGTGAGAGTTCTTGCTTGTTACTCTTGGTGATCGCCATCACCTAGATGGCTTGGTGGTGATTGGGAGTTTGGTGATCATCCGGCGGAGCTTGTGGATGACCCAACTCAAGTTATGAGCGGTTGTGGGTGATTCACCGCGACAGAGTGTCGAAGAATCAACCCGTAGATTGCACTTGATCCTTGCGCAGAACAAGGGGGAGCTACACCCTTGTGAAAGGTCGAGATAGCGACTAGAGGGGGGTGAATAGTCTTTTCTAAAACTTAATCGTGCCGGCTAACCGAAATAAGTGTGAAATTAAAACTATCGGTCTAGCCAAGACTACACCCCTCTAGCTATGCTCTCTAGCACCTTGTAAAGATACTAATTAAGCAACAAAGGTGCCGGGCTAGCTAGAGCTCACCTAACCAATTCTAGGAGTAAGGTCACACAAACCTGTGCCACTAGTACTTTAAGCAACAAGGGAGCTCCTACACGTGCCAGTAAGCAAAAGCACAAAGCCAATTAAGCTCACTAGCAATGCTCAATAACAAGGCAACCAATGCCAAATTAGAGAGCGCAATTACTTAGCTATACAAACTAAGCAATGTGACTAACAAGGTTACCCAAACCAAATTAGCCACGCAAGAAAGCTACTTCTATGCTACACAAGCAAGAAGGTAACTAATAAGCTACACAAGCTAACTAATTACAAGAGCAACCACACAAGCACAGTGTATATGAAAGTAATCACAAGCTTGTGTAACGAGGATGCAAACCAATGGGAAGAACAAGGTTGACACTTTGATTTTTCTCCCGAGGTTCACGTGTTTGCCAACACGCTAGTCCCCGTTGTGTCGACCGCTCACTTGGTGGTTCGGCGGCTAATTGGCATCACTCGCCAAGCCCGCACGTCGGGCACCACAAGAACCTACCCCGAAAGTGAGGGTAGCTCAATAACACGCTTTACTAGAGTTGCTCTTCACGGCTCCCGCGGGGCGAGCACAATGCCCCTCACAAAGCACTTCTCCAGAGTACCGCACAAGCTTCTTGCGGGGTTCGACAGAGACCACCACCAAGCCGTCTAGGAGGTGGCAGCCTCCAAGAGTACCAAGCACCACTGGCTTACAACTCGATCACCTAGTGCCACTCGATGCAACCTCACGATGCAATCGCACTAGAATCGCTCTCTCACACAATCGAATGATCACTATCAAGCATATATGAGATGGAGGGCTCCCAAGCACTACCACACAAGCCACCAAGGCTCTAGTGTGCTCAGCTACCAGCCCAAGGCCGACCATGGCTTCTATTTAGAACCCCACGAACAAATAGAGCTGTTACCCCTTCACTAGGAAAAAGTCGGGATGACCGGACGCTGGACCTCAGCGTCCGGTCGTGCGATGCACGCCACGTGTCCCCTTCTTCAAATGTTGTTCGCTAGATCTCAATGGTCATCTGTCGACCAGAAGCTCCAGCAGACCTGACCGGACGCAGCAACCTCAGCGTCCGGTCATTTCCAGTAAGGTACCAGACTGACCGAACGCGTTAGGTTGGTCGCGTTCGGACGTAGCGCCAGCGTCCGGTCACTCTGCAGCTTTTGCGTCAGCATACGTCACCCTGACCGGACGCATAAGGCCAGCGTCCGGTCACTTCCAGCGCCAGCGTCCGGTCGATGACCGACGCCTGCCCACTGACTGCCACTACTGACCGGACGCTGGACCTCAGTGTCTGGTGACTACATGACCAGAGTCCGGTCCACTCTGTGGGACCTCATCTTTTCTGTTTAGGGCGCCGGTGGCACCGTCGGACTATCCGCACTCTACGGGCGAACACTCCGCCGGTGGAGTTCCAAACCCTTCTTGCTTTCGTTCCAATGCTGAGTTGATACACATCAAATCCAACTTCATCTCCTTTGTAAATGTGCCAACACCACCAAGTGTACACCACCATGTGTATGTGTGTTAGCATTTTCATAATCATTTTCCAAAGGATTAGCCACTCAACTTGCCACGCCACTCAATCCTAGCGACGATGCAAAGTTAGGTCACTCAAGTGGCACTAGATGACCGATATGCAAACAAGTTTGCCCCTCTTGATAGTACAGCCATATGTCCTAAACCCGGTCATAAAATTCTCTACACACCTATGACCGGTGAAATGAAATGCCCTAGGTTATACCTTTGCCTTGCACATTCTATTCCATCTCCTCCAATGTTGATGCAACACATGCACCAACAAGATCAACAATGATATGATCCACTTCATATCATCACGTGATCATATTGGTTCATCGATCTTAACTTCACTTGTTCTTCACCGTTGACATCGTCCATCGGCGCCAAGTCTTGCTCAAGCTTCACTGCCACGCGGTCCATCGCTCCAAAGCCTCCGACTTGCCCTTCACGCTTACAACCGGTCCATCAAGCCAAGTCTTGTCTTGATCTTCTCCACCTTGATCACATGACTCAATGTTATGTCTCATGTGCAATAAGCTCCTTCATCATCACATGTGTGAGCTTTGCAACATCTCTAAGCCATTTTCACCTTCATGGCATATGTTGCTCACACACATGTACTTGTGGACTAATCACATGTGTATCTCACATAAACATAATTAGTCCACCTAGGTTGTCACTCAATTACCAAAACCAAACAAGAACCTTTCAATCTCCCCCTTTTTGGTAATTGATGATAACTCTACAAAGATATGGAAATTAAGTTCTTTTGGATTCATATTGCTTGCCCAAGCAATTTTACCATGTGAAAATGATTTTGGACAAGTACCACAAACCCGAAATGGTAGTATTAGCTCCCCCTATATATGTGCTAGAGTATTTGTTTTGAAGCTTGCACATATGCATAGATTAAAATTGTGGGAGAGTAATTACTACCGAATGATGCTAAGGTGTATAGAATAAACCTTTGAAGCGTGATACCAATCGGAGTTGCACCTTTAAGTTCATCCTTAGCACCATGGTTAGCTAGATGTCACTTGGAAATAAAATCACTAGATACCTCGTGAGATCAATATTAAAAGTAAGGTACTAGCATTACTTGAAAAGCATACCAAGTGTCTAGCTATCATCCTATGCATGCTAGTTATTAAATCATCATTCAAGTTCTATAACTAGTATACATCACACAAGCATGCATATTGAATTTAAGAACTTATGCAATTCAAGAGAGCACATGAATATGCACATATCAAATGGAATCAATCAAGGTTCATGAGCTTGCTCCCCCTACTTATGTGCTTCTCTTGTCCAAGAATTTTGATCCATCTCTTTTCTCCAATGTTGCTCCCTCTTTGTCCATGTCCATGTCCAACCTATATTTTATATCTATTTTATCTCTCCCCCTTTCAATCAAGCTTAATCAAGCATTCATATCTTTGTACAATCTCTCCTCCTTTGTCATCAATTTCCATAAAAGGTGTGCTTCTCATTGACGCAAAGGTATGCATTTGGGGTAGATGGTTGAGGCTTGAATTTTGCATTTTTGATGGACATCACTTGATTGTTGGAATGACACCACTTGAAGATACCACTTGTAGGTTATACCATTTGTATCTTGTGTAGGGCTTCTTGAGATACCACACATTGAATCTTTGATCTTGATATTAATTAGTGTGACACCTCCCCTTACGTGATAGCATGGGTCATTCATTTGATACACTTGAGCGTGAGGAATGCATTCTTCATTTGATGATCACTTAAAGTTGAGGATCACTTGTGGAACCATCATCTTGTATGATTGATACCGCGTGTGGATGTGATATTACTTGAAAGAATTTGCTAGTATGGAACCACTTGTTGGAATTGTCAATAGAAACCATTTCTTGAACATTTGCTATCTTCATGAGTACCACTTATAAGATATCACTTGTGAGTTGATCTAGACATTACTTGTGAATTCTTGATGAAATACTTGAGTCTAGATACCACTTGTAACAAACTAGATATCCATTTGCATTGTTGTCTTGTGCTTGTACTCTTATCACTATCATGAGCTTCTATGATTGACTTGAACTAAATTGATTTGTCTAAGCTTTCAAGTCCGGTTTGAACCAATGACAAGCTTTTTCACACCTCGTGCAAGGGTTATCTTGTCAATGTTGTACTTGTCACTTGTTAGCAATCCAAATTGAGTCAAGTACTTGGGTTCACTAGCTCATGAACAAATTCATATACTAACCACTAGATCAATTAATCATTCAAGCAATAGTGGTAGACTATGAATTTAAATATTTCATTTGTCATGCATGATCCTATGAAGCATATACTATATGCACTAACTGCATACTAGTAAGGGATGTGATGATCATGCACATTACAATTATACCTTTGCTATGTTGGAGTAGAGGATAGTCACATATGAAAGCATCTAGGCCCCTAGATTGGATTTTGGTGATTAATGACAATATAAGATTACTATGACTAACGTGTGTTTTGCAGAGGCAAATAAGTTAGCTCATGGTAATGGAGATCGATTGGGCGATCATGGTGTTATGCCCCTACGATGGAAATCGTTTTGGTTTTCAAAGGATGGACGACAAGGTTAAGGATGACTAGTTCTAAGTGTCAACTGGAGTTGGAGAGACACTTAGAGTAGTTTAGGACTTTGTTTTTTCCTTTGGCCGTACTATTAAGGGGGGTATGGACGGGTAGCTTGACCTAGGTGAGTCTATTGAGTTAGGTGTGGTGCACACTTGTTAATTCTAGCACTAGGTAGCTCCTATAAAGCCCTTTGATCCTTTGGAGCAAACTTCATTCACAAATGATCGAGAGTTGGAAGTGAATGGAGGGTCAAATACTGACCGGACGCTGGCTTCGGTGCAACCGAACGCTGGCCGCAGGGTCCGGTCAGTACATTTGACCGAGGAGAACAAGTCTGGTGTGACCAGACGCTAGGAGGTCAAGTGACCGGACGTGGAGGGCCAGCGTCCGGTCGACTCCAGTAAGGGTCCAGACTTGAGAAAGTGTGACCGGACGCGTCCGGTCAATACTGACCGGACCCTGAGTATCCAGCGTCCGGTCGAGTACAGTAAGCATCCAAGAGCGACCGGACACGTCCGGTCAGTGCTGACCGGACCCTGCCAGCGTCCGGTCATCACTTAAAAACTGGTTCGTGGGATGAACTGACCGGAGCGTCCGGTCACCCCGCAGAGGCACATAACGGTTCGTTTTTCAAGCTGCCTTATAAATAGAACCTCCACTCGTGTGTGGGGGTACTTTTGCTCATTCCATCAGCTGAAAAACTAGTTTGTGAGTGCCAAGAAGAGCAAGGTCCTAGTGAGGTGTTTGTGATTTGAGAATCCAAGAGAGAGCCCTCATTAGTGAATCAAGAGGAGCAAAGTGTGCATCCATCCTTCTCATTAGGCTTCACGTGGTCAAGTGAGAGTTCGTGCTTGTTACTCTTGGTGATCGCCATCACCTAGATGGCTTGGTGGTGATTGGGAGCTCGGTGATCATCCGGAGAGCTTGTGGGTGACCCGACTCAAGTTGTGAGCGGCTTTGGGTGATTCGCCATGACGGAGTGTCGAAGAATCAACCCGTAGAGAGCACTTGATCCTTGCACTGATCAAGGGGGAGCTTCACCCTTGCGCGGGTGCTTCAACGAGGACTAGTGGGGAGTGGCGACTCTCCGATACCTCGGCAAAATATCGCCGCGTTTCCTCTCCTCTCTTTACTTTGAGCATTTACTTTGAGCAATTCAATTCTTGTCATTTACATTCCTAGAATTGCTATGCTAGAGTAGGATTGGAACTAGGTTGCAAGTCTTTTGTGCCTTACATCAATAGAAACACTTTTCTAGGCACAAGGGGTTAATTGGGCTAACCGTAGGATTTGTTTATTGCGAAGAAATTTAGAATTAGCCCAATTCACCCCCCCCACTTAGGCATCTTGATCCTTTCATTTGGAATCAAAGCCTCATGCTCACATTTTTAAGCCTAACCGCTTAGAGCAAGATGTCTCATGGGGATGGACCTCCTCCTATCTTTGAGGGAGATGATTTTCCATATTGGAAAATACGCATGGAGGCATACTTAGAAGCTCTAGACGTTGGTATACTTAGAGCCACCTCACAAGGCTTCCCAAGACCTCGGGATGCTACTAACTTACAAGGCGATGAAGTTAATTATGAGAAATGGAATGCAAAGGCTCGCAACACTATTTTTAGAGGCCTTTGCAAAGATGTGTTCAACCGAGTTAGGAACCACAAAGACGCCCATGCACTATGGTCGGACGTTTGTGCGCTCCATGAGGGAACTAAGAGTGAGCGTGAAGAACGCTATCATCTTGTCATCAAAAAGCTTAAATCTTTTTAGATGCTCCCGAAAGAAAGTGCTAATGATATGTATTCTCGATTGAATGTTCTTGTAGAGGAAGTCAATGGGCTTGGACTAACTCAAATGTCACCATCCGATGTTGTGAGAAAGATCTTGAGTGTCCTTCCCATTGACAAATATGGGCATATTGTGACCGTGCTACACCAAGGTGATCTTTCCACCGCTACACCTGACACAAATCTTGGGAAAGATCAATGCTCATGAGATGTGCATGCACATCATGCCACAAGATGGCTCATCCTCTACAAAGAAGAAAGAAAAAGACTTAGCATTCAAAGCAAGCCAAGAGAAGGGCAAAGCAAGACTTGAGTATGAGAGCTCAAGTGATAATGAACTTGATGAGGAAAGTCTTGCTCTCATGGTGAGAAAGACTACCAAGATGCTTAAGAAGCTTAACAAGAGCAGCATCAAGTTCGACGGCAAGAAGAAGAAGTTCTTCACCAACTCAAGAAGGAAGCCCATCTCCGAGATGGATTGCTTCAATTGTGGAGAGCTTGGTCATCTAGCACATCAATGCACCAAGCCCAAGAAGAAAAAGTTCAAGGGCAAGAAAGATGACTCAAGCAATGAAGAAGAAGATGAAAAGAAGAAGAACAAGCCATACAAGAAGAGAGATGGCAAGAAGAAGGACTTCTACAAGAAGAAGAGTGGAAAGGCCTACATTGTCGGTGATTGGCTCACGGACATTGATTCATCAAGTGAATCATCCGATGATGATAGTGACAATGAGAAGATGGCTGCCATTGCTATTGATTCTTCATCATCTTCACCGCCACCTTCGCCATCATCCTCTACACACCTATGCCTTATGGCCAAAGGTGAACGCAAGGTATCACACAATGATGATAATAGTGATGATGAGCATGCTAGTGATGATGATAGTGATAGCGATGATGAATATGAATCACCTACTTATGATGAACTTGCCACATTGCTAAAACAATACACAAAAATCATCATAAAGGCTAGAGCTAAGAATGAAAAGCTAGAAGCTAAAAATGATTCTCTCTTAGCCAAATGTGATATGGTAGAAAAGGCAAATGTTGAGCTTAGAGAAGCAAATGATACTATGTCATCTAAACTCAAGGAGCTAAAATCTTCTAAGAAAGAAATCAAAGATAAACATGGCAAACTTGAGTGGGTGCACAATGAGCTCATCACTAGCCACAATAAGCTAAAAGATGAATATACAACTCTTAAGATCAATTATGATACTCTTGTTATTGCTCAAGAATTTTTACCCAATGAGCCACATGATGCTACTAACCATGTTGTTAAGATTGATATAGCTACATCATGTGATGATCTAATTGATGAGAGCATTGAGCAAGGATCTAGTAGCAAAGGCAAGAAAGTGGTTGAGTGCAATAACTATGATGAGTATGTCAAGCTCAAGCATGCAAATGAAAAGCTCATGAAAGATTTTGAAGAGATGAAAAGCCACAACACCATTGTGCTAGAAAACCTTGATCATGATGAAGAGTTGGTCCTTGAGAATAAAAAACTCAAAGAAGAAAACAAGAAACTCAAGGAAGAAAAGAACAATGATGTTCTCAAGGAAGAGAAGAAGAAGCTAAAGATGGAGAAAGAACATCTCAAGGTTGGATTGAGCAAGTTTGCAAGAGGCAAGCATCTTCAAAGTGAGCTTCTAATGAACACCGTCATGAAGATGGATAGAAGTGGCATTGGATATGTGGCACATGTTGAGAAGAAGAAGGCTCAAGTTCAACAACAACAATCAAAGCCAAAGCCAAAGCCAAAGAGATGTTTTGAGTGTGGACAAGAAGGTCACTTTGCTCATGAGTGCCAAACTCCACCACCACAACCCTTGCCCAAGCATGCTAGACCCTTTGCTTTCAATGCTCACTATATGCTTAGAAAGGACTCTAGTGGGAAGATGAAAGTCATGTTCTTAGGACCCCCTAACAAGAGTATGCCTAAGAAGATTTGGGTGGCTAAGTCACTTGTTGAGAAGGTGAAGGGCCCTCAACAAGTTTGGGTTCCTAAAGCTTGAATCTCTTGTGTGTAGGTGAACTACAAGACCGGTGGGAGTCATTGGGTGATTGATAGTGGTTAAACACAACATATGACCGGTGACCCTCGTATGTTCACCTCACTAGATGAAGAAGTGGATGGACAAGAGAAAATAACATTTGGAGATAACTCAAAGGGAAAGGTTAAAGGTTTGGGCAAAGTGGCTATATCAAATGATCTTTCCATCTCAAATGTGCTATATGTTGCTTCATTGAGCTTCAACTTATTATCCGTTGGACAATTGTGTGATCTTGGCTTCCAATGTTTGTTCACCGAGAAGGAGGCTGTTGTATCCAAGGTGGATGATAAGCAAGTGATCTTCAACGGATTTAGATACAACAACCTATATCTAGTAGACTTCACCTCCGAAGATGCAAACTTGAAGACTTGCCTATTCACCAAAACAACACTTGGGTCGCTATGGCATATAAGACTTGCTCATGTTGGGATGAGCTCACTCAAGAAGCTAATGAAGAATGATTTGGTGAGAGGGTTGAAGGATGTGAAGTTTGAAAAGGACAAGCTTTGTAGTGCATGTCAAGCCGGCAAGCAAGTTGCAAATACCCATCCAACAAAAGCTTTCATGTCAACCACAAGAGTGCTTGAACTCCTCCACATGGATCTATTTGGACCAACAACTTATAAGAGTTTGGGAGGAAATCTATATTGTCTTGTGATAGTGGATGATTATTCAAGGTATACATGGGTGTTCTTTCTTCATGACAAATCCGAAGTTGCATCTTGTTTCAAGAAGTTTGCCAAGAGAGCTCAAAATGAATTTGAAGTGAAGCTCAAGAAGATTAGAAGTGATAATGGCAAAGAGTTTGACAACACAAACATAGAAGCATATTGTGATGAAGTTGGAATCAAACATGAAGTCTCCGCAACCTACACTCCTCAACAAAATGGTGTAGTTGAGAGAAAGAACCGGACTTTGATCACTCTTGCAAGGACAATGCTAGATGAGTACAACACCCCCGAAGCTTTTTGGGTGAAAGCAATCAACACCGCATGCTATGCATCCAACCGCCTATTCCTTTAAAAGTTCCTTATTAAGATACCTTATGAGTTGCTTAATGGGAAGAAGCCGGACGTCTCTTTCTTTAGGGTGTTTGGTTGCAAATGCTACATCTACAAGAAGCGGCAACACCTAGGGAGGTTCCAAAGACGTTGTGATATTGGTTTCTTGTTGGTTACTCATTAGAGTCCAAAGCATATATAGTATTTAATCATGCCACCGGCTTGGTTGAAGAAACATATGATGTGGAATTTGATGAATCTAACGGCTCCTAAGGAGCACATGAGAATCTTGATGATGTAGGTGGTGAACCATTGAGGGAGGCTATGAAGAACATTCCGGTGGGAGACATCAAGCCAAAAGATGATGAAGATGATGTACAAGTGATTGATCAACCTTCTTCATCAAATGTACCACAAGATGGTGAAAAGAATGGGAGAGTAGAAAATGAAGATACTCATGTCTCCCATGAGCAAATGGTGGTACAAGCACAAGATGTTGATGCTCCACAACCTCCTCCTCAAGTGGTCAATAGAAGAAATACACCCCTCCTACATGATCATCCACAAGATCTCATCATAGAAAGTCCATCAAAGGGAGTGATGACTAGATCTCAAAAACTTGCTTCCTTTATTGCTCATCACTCTTTTGTCTCTTGCTATGAGCCTACCAAGGTAGAAGATGCTCTCAAGGATCCGGATTGGATCAATGCCATGCATGAAGAGTTGAACAACTTCACCCAAAATAAAGTTTGGACTCTTGAAGAGCCACCAAAAGGAGCAAGAGTCATTGGAACAAAGTGGGTGTTCCGCAACAAGCAAGATGATCAAGGTGTTGTTGTGAGGAACAACGCAAGACTAGTCGCAAAAGGGTTCTCTCAAGTTGAAGGCTTGGATTTTGGAGAGACTTTTGCACCGGTTGCAAGGCTAGAAGCCATTCATATCCTAATCATGTTTATAGGTTGTCCAAGGCGTTATATGGGCTTAAGCAAGCCCCAAGAGCTTGGTATGAGCGCCTTCGGGACTTCCTCATTGAGAAGGGCTTCACCATTGGGAAGGTCGACACCACGCTATTCACCAAGAAGCTTAGTGGGCATATCTTCATTTGTCAAGTATATGTTGATGATATCATCTTTGGATCATCAAATGAAGATTCATGCAAAGAATTTGGTGAATTGATGTCGAAGGAGTTTGAGATGTCAATGATTGGTGAGCTTACATTCTTTCTTGGTTTTCAAGTCAAGAAAATGAAAGAAGGCATCTTCATCTCTCAAGAGAAATACACTAAAGATCTTCTCAAGAGATTCAAGATGGATGAATGTAAGCCAATCAAGACCCCAATGCCTACTAATGGACATCTTGACCTAGATGAGGGAGGTAACCCGGTTGATCAAACTCTCTACCGTTCTATGATTGGTAGCTTGTTATATTTGACCGCATCTAGGCCCGACATCATGTTTAGTGTGTGTATGTGTGCTAGGTTTCAAGCTAATCCTAAGGAAACACATATAAGTGCCATAAAAAGAATCCTTAGGTATCTTAAGCACACACCAAGCATTGGCCTTTGGTATCCCAAAGGAGCTACATTTGAGTTAGTGGGCTATTCCGATTCGGATTATGCCGGTTGCAAAGTGGATAGAAAAAGCACATCCGGAGGGTGCCATTTGCTTGGTAGATCACTTGTGTCTTGGTCCTCCAAGAAACAAAATAGTGTGGCTTTGTCCACCGCCGAAGCGGAATACATTGCCGTGGGTGCTTGTTGTGCACAAATATTATACATGAAACAAACTTTACTAGACTATGGTGTAGTTCTAGAAAAAGTACCTCTTTTGTGCGACAATGAAAGTGCTGTAAAACTTGCTAACAATCCGGTTCAACACTGTCGCACCAAGCACATAGATATCCGTCATCACTTTCTTAGAGATCATGTTGCTAAAAATAATATATCACTAGAAGGTGTAAGAACCGAAGATCAATTAGCGGATATCTTTACCAAACCGCTAGATGAGGCTACATTTTGTAGATTGCAGAATGAGCTCAATGTACTTGATTTTAGTAACTTCACTAAAAGATGAGCTTGTGTTGTCCCTTGCATTCATTGTATTATACAACATGTTTATTTCATGTCAATGCATATAGGGCTTGTCTAACATGGTTAAGATAACCGCCGAAAAGCGAGTGAAGAAGCTTAACCTTGGATCAAACTTGACAAGCAACTAGTTTTATTTACAAGTATTGCATATGCATGGATGTTGTTTTGTCATTTGGTTCAATTTGCCCTCTTATTGCCTACTTTCTTAAAAAGAATTATAGCCTAAGGCAAAATATTTTGAAAAACTTGAGGGTTTGAGAGAGGTCACTCATATCAGTCCCAATTGGTGGTTATTTGGATCTTATTCAAGTTGAGACTTGATTGTGAACAGGCAGTGCGAAGGAACATCGAAGATTTGCTGGAAAAGAGTGACCAGACGCTGCACCGGACTCTGACGTCCTGCGTCTGGTCAGTTCACAGGAGGTGAACAGCAGCTGATGAAGGGACCGGACCCTGCGCCTCAGCGTCCCGTCGATTGAAGGAGTCGAAGGATGACTTGACCGGACCCTGCCTGCGTCTGGTCATGGACCACCGGACGCGTCCGGTCATGATTCTAGAGGAATTGGACCTCTATGGAATCGACCGGACGCTGGGTGGTAGCGTCCGGTCGCTACCACCGGAGCGTCCGGTCAGTGGATTTCGTGCGACTTCAGGACTCATTTTCCATTTCCTTCTTTGTCGCGTCAGGGGACCTTTATATTTGATTCATCCATACCTTGCCCGTCTCCTTGCCTAACCCTAGCCGCCGCCCGTGCTCCTCCGCGCCGCCACCGCCTCACACCGATGCCACCGCGCGCCAGCAGCGCAGCCCGAGCCACCGTGCACGCCATTGCCGCCGCCTCCTGCGCCTCTGTGGCCCGCCACCGCACAGCCCATGCCTCCGCACTACCCTGCCCGCGAGCCACCACCGTGCCCTAGCCAGCAGTCACCGAGCTCGCTGTCGCCGCGCCTTGCCTCCCTGCACCAGCAGCGCCGCCCTAACCCGAGCAAGGCCACCGCATTGTCTTGCCGCGTCATCGCCACCAAGCCAGTGCGGCCAAGTTTCTCAGTGCTGTCCACAGTACGTGCCATTAAGGCTTTACCCTAACGCCATCGTGCCCTCGTTGCTCTACTCGTAACCTAGATCAATTTCAAAGCCTTGATTTCTTTTTTCATCTAGGGCTTTCGATTCACTATTGAACCCTAACCCTAGCCGGTTTCGAGGTTTCCCCCCACGTGACGTCTCATCTTTTCTCGGATCGTCGATCGTCAGGTAAAAAGCCACTCGATTCAATTTCATACCTACATTGCTTTCTCTATTAGGGTTTCACATCTATTAGATATATTGTATTTATTTGTATATCTATCTATTCCATCATGCAGCGAGTCGTGCTGTTGAGATTCGTGTGGCAGTTGTCAGTTAACTCGGGGCCAAGCCCGCGAGTAAGGATCGAGGCCAAGCCTCGGGAGTGTCAGTTTGACAGTTGATCTTCATCAGCGGCAGCTCATCCTCTTGTTAGATCAGATGGCTCGCACCAAGAACGTTGGTGGTGGCCCAGGTGATGATGACCGGAGGACCCCGCCTCGCAAGCATGCAGGACCAAAAGGCAAAGCAACAAAGCAAGTGACATCCAAGAAGCGCAAGCACCCCGACGCAGAGACAGCGAGAGCAGCTGCAGTCGCTGAGGGTGGTGGTGCCCGCAGTGGAGTTGTCATAGCAGATCTGCTGGCACCAGACGCACAGGACAGACTGAGGGAGATTGAGCGACTTCATGGTAGTCCACCTAGGACTGTCATGATGGCAGGTCATCGTCTAGCTATTGAGGAGCCTCAGCGTCAGGGAGAGTCCCAGCAGGAGCCACAGCAGCAGCCTCCACCAGTAGAGCCTCAGCCAGCTTAGGACACTTAGGAGGGTCAGGAGGCCCAGGAGACTGAGCCGGCACCCCATCTATGCCGCTCTGGTCGTACCAATGCTACAGTTCCACCGAGGCCAGCTACACAACGTAGGGATTCACGCCCACCTCCTAGACCACAGGGTCCGCCTCCAGTGGTACACCTCGACTTGAGGGCCGCCACAGCCAGACAGGTTTGCCAGTTGAGGTTTGTTGAGTTCGATGTGTGGTTTCCTCCGAGGAGGGATGAGAGAGCAGCAGAGGGGTTCTACACGCCGCTCCAGGAGGATTTCTATAATGCCTATCTAAACAGTGGGGCAGTGTTCCGATCTCAGAGAGTCTGCAGTTTAGAGTCTATTGTGGTAGCAGCTGGAGAGCACATCCGCCCCTACTTGTCATATTTGTCGGGGCTCGCAGATCTGATTGGCCGGACAGGAGTATATGTACCATCTTGGGTTCGACAGTTTTATGCTTCACTCTACGTTGATCCGCATCACAACTTCATTCACTTTGCATTCAATGGCAGAGAATACAGAGTAATGAGTTTCAGGGCCCGGGAGATACTGAGACTACAGGATCAGCCTGTCAGATTGCGTGAGGTATGTTATGGACAGCAGGAGCCTCCCAGACGTCCTCATGGAGGGTTGGTGCCCCCTACAGATCTGGTGCGACATTGCTTCAAAGAGCCCTTTGGTGAGGGGTCAAGCAGGAACCCCAATGACCTGACTCCTACAGCTCGTGTGCTAGAGGCCATTATCAGGAGGACACTACTTCCCAGGTTGGGATACAGAGAGGATCTGACTCGCTTACAGCTCTGGCTCCTTAATTCCCTGATGCAGCAGACCGTGTTCGATATTTGGGATCTCCTTCTATCAGAGATGGAGGATACTATTGCTGAGGGCTTCAAGGGTCGCAGATAGCTTCCTTATGCACATTGGGTCACTTTCTTGATGCTCAAGTGTGTGCAGGTCAGGACCCCTAAGATGGTTGCAGAGTACAAGGCTGCCACCACAGAGTTCCCAGCTTACAACTTGTCACAGAGGATCAGGCACAGCACTCCTCAGGCACCTAGACAGCCTAGCCATCGTCCCGACGTACCAGAGTCCGTAGCTCAACAGGACGAGATCATTCGAGGGATAGCAGCTACTAAGGAGGAGGAGCTAGAGGCACAGCAGGAGATGAGCGATACTAGTGACAGCTTAGACAAGGACTACCGAGATATTCCATAGATGCCTCCATGCAGACATGACCATGAGGCCGGTAGCTCCAGCTCAGCTCCACCTGCACCATAGACGGACCCTGCTCTCATTGCTATACTTAAGCGGATGCAGCAGGATCAGGCCAGACAGGCATAGGAGACCTCTGCCACTTTTGCCTACTTTTAGGATCATCAGGATGAGTTCCAGAGGCAGCAGCAGATCATGCAGCAGTAGCAGCAGGTTATCCAGCAGCAGCAGCAGCAGATGCATCAGCAGCAGTTACTAATGCAGCAACAGCTCATGGGATTTATGCAGCATGTAGTGACAGCACTTGGGGCTCCACAGCCACAGCCTTCGCCCTAGCTTGCTCAGCCTGCCACCACTTCGACGACTCCAGCAGTATAGCCCAGTGGGCTTCAAAGTCAGGGACAGCCTCTAGTGCAGTTTGCTTCACCTCCAGTTCAGGTGTCCTAGTGGTTGTCTTCACCAGTGGTAGCCCCACAGTTCACTCCTTTACAGACGGGCTTCACTCTGGACCAGTCATCCTCGCTTTTTGTGCCTGACACGTCAGTCTCCAGGAGTCTTGGAGCATCTTTCAGCGAGCTGACAGGGATGCCTACACCGCCGCATATGCATGTCCCAGGTCCTTCTACAGCTCCTATTGCCGTGACTACTCAGAGGCTCCCCAGCTCAGTTGCATCTTCAGATCCTACAGATGTACCAGCAGCGTCATAGGCAGCTCTAGCCCCAGCTCAGACCCAGACCGCTTCAGCGACACTCCCAGCTACAGAGGGTCAGTCAGTTCAGAGCTCCGAATCATATGATGATGGCGCCCAGTTCCACATTGCTACACGTACTTCAGCGCCCGACTCGTCCGCTGCAGCCCCGCCGACAGACCCTTAGTTTTGGTGTTTGACGCCAAAGGGGGAGAGGGACGAGTATGTAGATTTAGGGGGAGCTTAGATTATTATTAGCATATATTATTACATTTGGAGTTTCTATGTGTGATATACTATTACTATTATGCATTCGTGTGTTTACTTTCACGCATTTATTTATATCTATGTGATAGTGCTATCTAAGTGATAGTGATATATGATATGTGTGCTCTCTACTGTGAATTCTTTACATGTCATATCACTAATGATGCTCATTTGATTTGCTTCCGCGCTTTACTCTATTGCAAATGAGCCTTACGATTAGTACTCATGCTTTTTTCATATCTTTTGAGTACATAATGATGGCTTGGGTCATATAAGCTTAACTAACACTTTTGTTCTTATTGACAAAAGCTTATATGATCCAAGCATGTTAAAAACCTCAACTCTTTTACATACTCGAGGTGGTATTGTCATCAATCACCAAAAAGGGGGAGATTGAAAGCATCTAGGCCCCTAGATTGGATTTCGGTGATTAATGACAATATAAGATTACTATGACTAACGTGTGTTTTGCAGAGGCAAATAAGTTAGGTCATGGTAATGGAGATCGATTGGGCGATCATGGTGTCATGCCCCTACGTTGGAAATTGTTTCAGTTTTCAAAGGATGGATAACAAGGTTAAGGATGACTAGTTCTAAGTGTCGACTGGAGTTGGAGAGACACTTAGAGTAGTTTAGGACTTTGTTTTTCCTTTGGTCGTACTATTAAGGGGGGTATGGACGGGTAGCTTGAACTAGGTGAGTCTATTGAGTTAGGTGTGGTGCACACTTGTTAATTCTAGCACTAGGTAGCTCCTACAAAGCCCTTTGATCCTTTGGAGCAAACGTCATTCACAAATGATCGAGAGTTGGAAGTTAATGGAGGGTCAAATACTGACCGGACGCTGGCTCCGGTGCAACCGAACGCTGGCCGCAGGGTCCGGTCAGTACATTTGACCGAGGAGAACAAGTCTGGTGTGACCGGACGCTGGGAGGTCAAGTGACCGGACGTAGAGGGCCAGCGTCCGGTCGACTCCAGTAAGGGTCCAGACTTGAGAAAGTGTGACCGGACGCGTCCAGTCAATACTGACCGGACCCTGAGTATCCAGCATCTGGTCGAGTACAGTAAGCATCCAAGAGCGACCGGACACGTCCGGTCAGTGCTGACCGGACCCTACCAGCGTCCGGTCATCACTTAAAAACTGGTTCGCGGGATGAACTGACCGGAGCGTCCGGTCAACATGATCGGAGCGTCCAGTCACCCCGCAGAGGCACATAACGGTTCGTTTTTCAAGCTGCCTTATAAATAGAACCTCCACTCGTGTGTGGGGGTACTTTTGCTAATTCCATCAGCTGAAAAACTAGTTTGTGAGTGCCAAGAAGAGCAAGGTCCTAGTGAGGTGTTTGTGATTTGAGAATCCAAGATAGAGCCCTCATTAGTGAATCAAGAGTAGCAAAGTGTGCATCCATCCTTCTCATTAGGCTTCGCGTGGTCAAGTGAGAGTTCGTGCTTGTTACTCTTGGTGATCGCCATCACCTAGATGGCTTGGTGGTGATTGGGAGCTCGGTGATCATCCGGAGAGCTTGTGGGTGACCCGACTCAAGTTGTGAGCGGCTTTGGGTGATTCGCCGTGACGGAGTGTCGAAGAATCAACCCGTAGAGAGCACTTGATCCTTGCGCGGATCAAGGGGGAGCTTCACCCTTGCGCGGGTGCTCCAACGAGGACTAGTGGGGAGTGGCGACTCTCCGATACCTCGGCAAAACATCGCCGCGTTTCCTCTCCTCTCTTTACTTTGAGCATTTACTTTGAGCAATTCAATTCTTGTCATTTACATTCCTAGAATTGCTATGCTAGAGTAGGATTGGAACTAGGTTGCAAGTCTTTTGTGCCTTACATCAATAGAAACACTTTTCTAGGCACAAGGGGTTAATTGGGCTAACCGTAGGATTTGTTTATTGCGAAGAAATTTAGAATTAGCCCAATTCACCCCCCCCTCTTGGGCATCTTGATCCTTTCAACATAGATTCCAATTCATTACTCTAATAGCAATGTGAGGTCCAATTTATAAGCTTGGTGAAGACCAATAGATACCAATTTGAATTCCATTCTTCACCCATATGAAATGAATACCACTTATGATCAAGTGCACTTTCATATTGTGGTTGGCTTGCTTCATCCTTTGATCTTTGCTTGCATGAGAGAAATATTTGGAATACCACTTGAAATATCATGACTAGCTCTCTTTTGGGTGTTGCTTGCTATTCTTGATCAATCCTTTTGATTTCTTCAACTAAGCATCTCAAATGTCCTTCAGATCACCACTTCCATGTTAGCTTTCCAAGTACCACACTTGGTTTACCTACTTATAGGCAGCAAGCCCCTATACTTAGGGAGAAGTGACCTCTCTCTAAGAACCATTCTTGATACTCACTTAAAATAACTTGATTTATTGATCCAAGTGATGGACTTAACTTGATGAGTAACCTTAATTCCTTCTTTAAGTCCTTTTCTTTCTACCAAAAGATTTCCAATCATATCTAGAACTTAAACTTCATCTTCATCTTGAGTTTGATCTTGATCTTCATCTTGAGTACTAAAAGTGTGCAAAGTACACTCCTCAATCAAATGACCTTGTACTTTTTGCTTGTAATGCTTCTAGATCATCTCAAAACCAAACTTAGGTACCTCAAACACTTGTAAGTATGTTTTCAACTTGAGGACCTTTCAATCAAAGTGACTCTAGATCAATCCAATATTTGTCACTCTTCTGGCAGATTTTATACCTTTCAAACAAATAAGCATATATCCCAAAGTACAAATACAAATACCATGAAATTTGGTGGAGATGTGCTTCACTAATTTATCTAGCATCTGTAAAAATTTGAGCTTCATTTGACTTCGAGATTGCTACCAGATTTCAATTCTTCCACCACTGCTATATGCTGAAAACTGCTGCACTATAGCTGACAAGAACCACTCTAAAACCGAAGTATTTCTTATCCAATTTTCATGAAATTTCTACAGCAATTCATACCATAAGTCTAGAGCATATACACAAATTTCATGCTAATCTAATAAGTTTTGATCACTCAAACATGGCTAAGATCACAGCTAGCTCAGATTTTGCAATTATAGGACAGATTTCAGTCACTTGAGCCATACTTCATCAAACATGAATCAAACTTGAAACTAACTCGTTTGAATAGTTTCACAAGACATAAATCCATTCAATCCAATTACTAAATGTCATCTTATGAACTTATCCAACACAAATCAATCCAAACTTGACTACTAATCAATGTATCCATTCAAACATCTTATAGCAAGCAACATTGCATATTTATCCAATTCAATCAACTCATATGCACCCAAATAAAATGATCAATAAGAGATATACCTTAGTTAGCTTATAATCATCTAATTAGCAAGCTTTAACTTAATTATTTGCAAGCCATCAAATATATCCAATGAATCACCACCAACTTGAGTTATGGCACTTTTATGTTGATAGCACTTGGACTTCACTCAATTTGTCATGGCATTAGGATAATGATCATCACTTAGCAATACATGGATCAACTATATGATCAACAAGGTGAATATCATTTGAACCAAGCCTCCAATGCCGATGGTACCTACAATCAATCATCCACTTTTTGATGGTACCCAAACAACTTTGGGTCCTCTCAAGTTAGAAGCAACATACTTAAGCATAGCCTTAGTATGAATAGCGGGATATTTTACAATTGCAACCAATGAGGTACCATTGCCATCCTTCCTAAGCATAGAATCATCATCAATTGAAATAGGCTTAGGAGTGTTACCTAGGGGACATGAATGTGCCATGTGTCCCCTTTCCCGACATGAGTAGCACTTTTTCTTTGATTGAGCCTTCTCTTCTTTGCTCATGTGGTGCTTCTCATTGCCTTGCCTCTCATGGATTGCTTGAGCCTTCTTCTCAAGCTTGGTAGGACACTTAGAGGCAAAGTATCCCATACTTCCACACTTGAAGCACTTGATGTGAGCATAATCTTTCTTCTCATCTTCATTCTTGCTCATCATCTTGGCATCTTGAGTTTGCATTGGATGCCTTGACTTTCCAACCCTTCTTGTTTTCTTCTTCTTTATCATCAAATCACCACCATCATGGTTGATCTTGATTTGCTCTTGGGGTGTCTTCTCTTGCTCAACTTGTGGCTTTGGTTGAGGCTCTTCAAGTTGCTTCACCAATTGCTTGGTTGGACACATTGAGGTAAGATGACCCCAAGTGCGGCACTTGAAGCACTTGACATCCTTTAGCCTCTCTTCTTCTTTTATCTTCTTGAGCTTCTCAATGTTAGGGCAACCATTTGCAAGGTGTCCCGCTTCATGACACCGGTAGCACATGGTATGAGAGAGCTTTAATTATTGTAGCTTCTTCATCTTTCTCTCTCTCTTTCTTTCGGCCTTTGTCATCTTCTTCTTGAAGCCAAGGCCACACTTGTCACCATAGTTTCTTTGAGTCTTCAACATATGCTCAAAGGTGACTTGAGAGTTGTAGCACCTCTCTAACTTGTTGCTCAATTTCTTCACTTGTTCATTGAGCTCATTGTTCTCCTTCAAAAGGTTAGTCTCACAAGACATAGAAGTAGAACAAGCATCTATATGTGAAGAGCATGGCATATCTAATAAATCATCAGAAGAGGTGGATACATGCTTCTTGCCTACATCACAAGGGTTAGCAACAATTTGTGATTTATCATTTGATCCATGTGATGAGCTCTCATTATTTTTAAGTTTCTTTGTAAACATTTTAATGAGAGAAGCATGTTGTTCTAAAAATTCATCATGAGATGCAAGAAGTGTCTCATGATTCAAGTTTAGCTCATCATGTGAAGATTTATAAGCATCAAGTAATTTCTTATATTCTTCACAAGAGTTCTTTAGAAATGAGTTTTCATTTTCTAATTTCATTGTTTTAGCTTTCTCATTTTCTAAAGACATGGTCATGCTAGCAAGTCCACTAACAAGCTCATCATATGAATCAACATGATCAACCACATTATCATTTGATACCTTGGTGTCACCTTGTGACATGAAGCAATGTGGAGATATAGTTGGAGAGCTTGTAGTAGCATCTTCATCATGGCTTGAGCATGAACCATCATCACCATCCAGTGTGCATGGGGTAGCATCATCACTTGCGACACTTGTGGCATCATCATCAACCTTGTCAAGTGAACTTGTAGTGGATCGATCATCATCATCATCACTTGACCATGAGGTGGAGCAATCTTTCACAATCACCAAATTGTGATCATGCTCGACACACTCATGCGCCTCCTTCTTGGGCTCATCCTCCTTCTTGAATTTGCCATCATCCCATGTGGAGGAATCACCATAGAAGGCTTGGAGTGCCATCCACATATCATGAGCACTCTCCAAGTCCCACACACATCTAAAAACATCATCATGTAAAGCACACATTAAATAATAGAGAGCATGATGATCAAGTTGTAAGCAATCCTCTTATGCTTGGGTTAGGTTGTCCTTATCCAAAGCATGACAAGAAAAACCAACAACAATGATCCACCATGCCTTGGGACCCAAATCACAGAAATGATCAAGCATATGACGTTTCCACCGTAAATAATGTGTGCCATCAAAAATGTGTGTGTCACAAACAACATCTAGCCCAAAGTTTGCCATTCTCTCGGGTTGGTAAAGACCACAAATGAGAGACCGGGCTCCGATACCACTTGAAAGGTCGAGATGGCGACTAGAGGGGGGGTGAATAGTCTTTTCTAAAACTTAATCGTGCCGGCTAACCGAAACAAGTGCGGAATTAAAACTATCGGTCTAGCCAAGACTACATCCCTCTATCTATGTTCTCTAGCACCTTGTAAAGATACTAATTAAGCAATAAAGGTGCCGGGCTAGCTAGAGCTCACCTAACCAATTCTAGGAGCAAGGTCACACAAACCTATGCCACTAGTACTTTAAGCAACAAGGGAGCTCCTACACGTGCTAGTAAGCAAAAGCATAAAGCCAACTAAGCTCACTAGCAATGCTCAATAACAAGGCAACCAATGCCAAATTAGAGAGCGCAATTACTTAGCTATATAAACTAAGCAATGTGACTAACAAGGTTACCCAAACCAAATTAGCCACGCAAGGGAGCTACTTCTATGCTACACAAGCAAGAAGGTAACTAGTAAGCTACACAAGCTAACTAATTACAAGAGCAACTATACAAGCACAGTGTATATGAAAGTAATCACAAGCTTGTGTAACGAGGATGCAAACAAATGGAAAGAACATGGTTGACACTTTCATTTTTCTCCCGAGGTTCACGTGTTTGCCAACACACTAGTCCCCGTTGTGTCGACTGCTCACTTAGTGGTTCGGCGGCTAATTGGCATCACTCGCCAAGCCCGCACGTCGGGCACCGCAAGAACCTACCCCGAAAGTGAGGGTAGCTCAATGACATGCTTTACTAGAGTTGCTCTTCGCGTCTCCCACGGGGCGAGCACAATGCCCCTCACAAAGCACTTCTCCGGAGCACCGCACGAGCTTCTTGCGGGCTTCGACAGAGACCACCACCAAGCCATCTAGGAGGTGGCAACCTCCAAGAGTAACAAGCACCACCGTCTTGTAACTCGATCACCTAGTGCCACTCGATGCAACCTCACGATGCAATCGCACTAGAATCGCTCTCTCACACAATCGAATTATCACTATCAAGCATATGTGAGATGGAGGGCTCCCAAGCACTACCACACAAGCCACCAAGGCTCTAGTGTGCTCAGCTACCGGCCCAAGGCCGATCATGGCTTCTATTTATAACCCCACGAACAAATAGAGCCGTTACCCCTTCACTGGGCAAATGTCAGGATGACCGGACGCTCTGGTCCGATCGACCGGACGCTGGACCTCAGCGTCCGGTCGTGCGATGCATGCCATGTGTCCCCTTCTTCAAATGTTGTTCGCTAGATCTCAATGGTCATCTATCGACCGGGTGCTCCAGCAGACCTGACTGGATGCAGCAACCTCAGTGTCCGGTCATTTCTAGTAAGGTACCAGACATGACCGGACGCGTCAGGTTGGTCGTGATCGGACGCAGCGCCAGCGTCCGGTCACTCTTCAGCTTTTGCGTCAGCATATGTTACCCTGACCAGGCACACAAGGCCAGCGTCCGGTCACTTCCAGCGCCAGCGTCCGATCGATGACCGACGCCTGCCCAATGACTGCCACTACTGACCAAACGCTGGACCTCAGCGTCCGGTCACTGTGTGACTAGAGTCCGGTCCACTCCGTGGGACCTTGTCTTTTCTGTTTAGGGCACCGGTGGCACTGTCGGACTATCTGCACTCTATGGGCAGACACTCCGCCGGTGGAGTTCTGAACCCTTCTTGCCTCCGTTCCAACGCTGAGTTGATCCACATCAAATCCAACTTCATCTCCTTTGTAAATATGCCAACACCATCAAGTGTACACCACCATGTGTATGTGTGTTAGCATTTTCACAATCATTTTCTAAAGGATTAGCCACTCAACTTGCCACGCCACTCAATCCTAGCGATGATGCAAAGTTAGGTCACTCAAGTGGCACTAGATGACTGATATGCAAACAAGTTTGGCCCTCTTGATAGTACAACCATCTATCCTAAACCCGGTCATAAACTTCTCTACACACCTATGACCGGTGAAATGAAATGCCCTAGGTTATACCTTTGCCTTGCGCATTGCATTCCATCCCCTCCAATGTTGATGCAACACATGCACCAACACGATCAACAATGATATGATCCACTTCATATTATCACATGATCATATTGGTTCATCGATCTTAACTTCACTTGGTCTTCACCGTTGCCCTCGTCCATCAGCGCCAAGTCTTGCTCAAGCTTCACCGCCACGCGGTCCATCACTCCAAAGCATCCGACTTGCCCTTCACGCTTGCAACCGGTCCATCAAGCCGTGTCTTGTCTTGATCTTCTTCACCTTGATCACATGACTCAATGTCATGTCTCATGTGCAATAAGCTCCTTCATCATCACATGTGTGATCTTTGCAACATCTCCAAGCCATTTTCACCTTCATGGCATATGTTGCTCACACACATGTACTTGTGGACTAATCACCTGTGCATCTCATATAAACACAATTAGTCCACCTAGGTTGTCACACAATTACCAAAACCAAACAAGGACCTTTCACCTTGCGCGAGTGCTCCAACGAGGACTAGTGGGGAGTGACGACTCTCCGATACCTCAGTAAAACATCGCCGCATTCCTTCTCCTCTCTTTACTTTGAACATTTACTTTTGAGCAATTCAATTCTTGTCTTTATATTCTTAGAATTACCATGCTAGAGTAGGATTGAAACTTAGGGTGCTAAACTTTTGTGCGATAGATCATTAGAATCACATTGTAGGCACAAGGGGTGAAGTGGGCTAAGTGTAGGGTTTAATTATTGCACAGAATTTTAGAATTAGCCCAATTCACCCCCCCCCCTCTTGGGCATCTTGATCCTTTCAGCAATAGACAGGCAGGACATCAGAGGCTATACCAGGATTATTTCGCCGATGATCCAACGTGTGCGCCAAATTATTTCAGACGAAGGTATGCCATGAAACACATTTTGTAGAAAAGATGCTTATATATGTGTGTATAATTATTTTATAGTGCAGGTTTTGAATGGGTAGTACATTGTTTCTACGCATACTGCAAGCTGTAGAACAACACGATGAATATTTTGTGCAAAAAAGGAATGTTGTTGGTATACTTGGTCTGTCTAGCTTGCAGAAGATTACAACATCATTTTGGATGTTAGCTTATGGACTAGCAGCTTATGCTATGGATGATTATGTCCGTATTGGTGAGAGTACTGCAATTGAAAGTCTCAGAAGGTTTGTCGCTGTTGTTGTTGAAGTTTTTGGAGATGAGTACTTGAGATCGCCTAATGAAGATGATACCGCTAGATTACATGCAATTGGAGAAAGAAGAGGTTTTCCTGGTATGCTTGGGTCCATAGATTGTATGCATGGAGGTGGAAAAATTGTCCTTATAAATGGCAAGGTATGTACAAAGGGCATGTGCATGAGCCTACAATTATATTAGAAGATGTTGCTTCAAAAGATCTATGGATTAGGCATGCTTTCTTTGGGATGCCAGGTTCACACAATGGCATCAATGTTTTGCAACATCAACTCTATTTGTAAGGCTAGCTGAAGGTCAAGCTCCATAGGTCAACTATACCATCAATGGACATGATTATACTATAAGGAAAATGGACCCTAGGCCTATTTACTTTGGATTTTGGTGTTTGATGACCAACACAACCAAATTGGAATAATGAATTTGCAAGTGTTTGTTTTGTAGTTCAATAGGGTGCAAGACATGACTTGGACGAAGGCGACGTGATGATCTGATGATCAACACCATAAGCAAGACCTTAGGAGCACAAGAGAAGACCCAAGATATCAAGCAAAGTCCAATCATGAAGATAGGAACCAAGCCGTACGCAAGATCATGAAGAAACGAGCTTGCAGAGGTGACCGGACGCTGGACCGGACGCTAGAAGAAGCGACTGGATGCTGGACCGGAGGCTCGACAGACATGCGTCATCAGCAGTGACCGAACGCTGGACCGGACGCTGGCGGCAACTGATCGGACACAGGGCAGCAGCGTCCGATCGAGTATAGAGAGGTTCCAGAGCAGCAAAACTGTGACTGGACGCGTTCGGTGGCAGGCGACCGGACGCTGGCAGCGTCCGATTGGTGATTCGCGGCTTCAACGGTCGGGATGACCAGACGCGTCTGGTCAAGACGTGATCAGCATCCGGTCAGTAGTAGAAAAGCGGGACTTCATCCCCAACGGCTACTTTCTCAGTGGGGCTTATAAATACAACCCCCAACCGGCCATTAGAGTATACTGGAGCTGAGGAAACATACCAAGGGTGTTGATACACTATTTTAGTGATCTCTACTTACATAGTGCTTAGTGTTTTATTAGGTGATTAGCGTAGGTGCTTTATGAAGTGCTTAGGTTGATTAGACCACCGCTTATGTGCTTGCTCTAGGTTTAGGCCTAGTGTTTAGTGAGGTTTGCATACCTCTTACCACTCGGTGCTTGCGAGCACCATTATTGTACATCGGAGGGGCTGTTGAAGTTGCGGAGATCACACCAACCGCGTTTGTGGTGTGGCCGCCACCGTGTACCGGAGGGAACAAGGCCCGCGGCGTTTTCGGCCGGAAGCTTGATAGTGAAGACGACGGGGAGCATCCAGGAGAGGCTTGCCGGAAGGCACGTCGAAGACCCACTTGCATGTGGGGAAGGCCTAAGGCTATCCACGGAGTTACCCAACCGGGAGCTTGGCCCTTGCGAGGGATTTCTTGCGAGGGGCTCCAACGAGGACTAGGGGGAAGCTTGCGCGCTTCTCAATACCTCGGTAAAAATACCGAAGTCATCGACGGGAGTTTGCATATCTCTACCTTACTCTTTAGCTTCTGCATTTACATTGATTATATTACTACCTTTGCGGTAGAGATAGCAACACACTAGCAAAACCGTAGTTGCACATTTATATAGTTTATCTATTGCATAGGTTTTGCTAGAGTTAGAAAAAGAGGCCATAGTTTTGGAAGTAGATTTTTAAGTTGCCTAATTCACCCCCCTCTTAGGTGTCACAGTCCCTTCAATTGGTATCAGAGCCGGTTGGCTTAATTTGGACCTTTGGCTTAACCGCCGTTGAGCCGATGTCATTTAGAGTGGTTGGGATGGATACCTCTAGGTCTCCGCACTTTGACGGCTCTAACTTCTATTATTATAAAGCTAGAATGGCTTGCTACCTTGAGGCGGTTGATTTGGGTATGTGGAGAGTCACTCATGATGGAATGAAACCCATTAAGAATCCCAAAAAACCCACAAAGAGTGATGAAAAAGAAATGCATTTCAATGCTAGAGCTAAAAATTGCTTGTTTGAATTATTTAGTATGGATGTTTTTAACCAAGTGTCCACTTTAAATATGGCACACGAAATTTGGTTAAAATTCCAAGAGCTCCATGACGGCACAAGTAATGTCTGTGAGCCAAAACATTGTCTAGCCAAACAAAATTATGATTCCTTTAAAATGAACGATGATGAGCTTGTTCGTGATATGTATTCTTATTTGAATCTAATTATCAATGAGCTCCATTCAATAGGATTAATAAAGCTAGATGATGCGGACATCATGAGGAAGATCATCTCCATGCTACCACAAAAGAAATATGCAAGCATCATCACCATTCTTCACAACATGGAGGACTTGAGCACCATGACCCCGGGCATAGTCATTGGCAAGCTAGTGGCATATGAAATGTCACGCAAGATGGGTCAAGAAGAAGCTTCTTCATCAAGCAAAGGCAAAGCTCTGGCATGTAGTGAGAAAAAGAAGATGAAGGGGAAGCAAATTGAGACAAGCTCAAGCTCAAGCTCCTCAAGTGAAGATGAAGAAGAAAATGAGGATGAGGATGATGATGAAGACTCAAGTGAAGATGATCAATCTTCCTCCTCCACCTCCGACCTTGATGAAGAATCAATCAAATTAATCAACAAGGTGGAGAAGATGATCCAAAGGCTCAATGTCAAGGGTGTGCCCATCCAAATTCAAGATCTCATTTTCACCAATCAAAGAAATGAGCAAAGAAAGAGAGGATGCTATAGATGCGGCGAGTTGGGGCACTTTGTGGAAGTTTGTCCAAACAAGCCCACACCCAAGACAAAGAAGAAGGCGTGCAAGAACCAAGCCCTCACATCAATAAGATCATGGAATGATTCTTCAAGTGAAGAAGAACACCATCACAAGAGGCGAGGCCGCAAGCACTCATCATCACGCTCTTCTCGTGTGTGCCTTATGGCACGAGGCAACGAAAGCTCATCCACTAGTGAGAGTGATAGTGATGATGAAATGCCTTCTTATGATGAAATTGTTCAACAAAATCTTAATTATGCTAAAGTTTGCACTAGCCAAAAAAAGAAGCTCGGAAAATTAAAAGAAAAGCTAGAAAGTTCACAAGAAGCATACAAAACTTTGCTTGAACAATATGAGAACTTTGCTAATCTAAATGTTGAACTATCTACTAAAATTGAGCAACTTGAGGCTGTGCAACAAAAAATGCATGCACAATTAATGATGAGCAACTTGTAAAGAAGAATGAAAAATTAAAAGAAAAGTTAGCTAGCTCACAAGATGCTTATAAAAGTTTGCTTGCTAAAATGGAAATCATGTGCAAACATTGTGATGAGCTAGCTAATAAAGTTGCTAATCTTGAAGCCGTTAGTAACACCCCCACCAAGGCATCTAGAAAGAAAAGTTCTATCTTTAACATATCTAAAAAGGATGCTTCTACTTCTTGTAATGATTTATGTTTAGACTCATCTTTGTGCAACCAAGTTTGTGTTGAGAAAGTTGTTATAGATACATGCACACAAGAGGTTGCAAAAGAAAATGAGCAACTCAAGCAAGAAGTAGCTCGCCTCACCAAAGACTTGACTCAAGTGAAAGGCAAGGCGAAGCAAGCCCAACTTCATCAAGATAACACCATCAAGGGAGTGAAGAAGCTTGATGAAGGACAAACCATGGTTTGCTATGTGTGCCACAAGGAAGGTCATAAGTCCAATGAGTGCAAGGTGAAAAATGGGGGAGGAGCAAAGAAGAAAGAGAAGAAACCAACAAGCAAGCTCTCCAGCACCTACACCAACAAGGTGGACAAAAAGGCCTCCACACCTTATCTCTTGAAGAAGAAGAAAAATGACAAGGTGGTGGCCATCAAGGTGAACAAGCAAGCCAACAATGGGGTCAAATGCTTTTGGGTGCCAAAGGAAATCATTTCCAACATGAAGAGCACCAAGAAGGTTTGGATCCCGAAAGGGAAGTGAGAAGTCCGATGGAGATCGGGAATTTGGAGACTTGGCAAAGTAAGGGTGCATTTCATGGGGTGCATCATGATGGACAAAATCATTGCCAAGTGGGTTAGTGAATATTATGGACCCAAATTCCCCTTCCCATGATTATGTGACTAGATATTTTTACTTTCATTTGGTACTTCCTTCTAGTAATATTTTGTTTAATTGATATCTTTAAGCATCTAGTTACTCTTAATGCCTAGGTTTGCATTTGCATGCTTATATCTTTTGTCATGCGTACACTAGGTATATCTTATGATAGGCTTGCTCAGTTTCATTCTTAACCCTTGGAGCAAACCTACATGGTTTAAAATTGTTTAGGAGCACGACACATAGCTTGTTTTTCAATTGTTCATCTAATATGTGCCAAAGTCCAAATTATAGATAATTTCTCCTGAATATCATCTTCGAAAAAGATTCTCACATTCATGTGATGTCATCTTTCAAGTGGTATTTTGATTCTAAAATCAATGTGCATGATTCCTACAAGTATTCCACACTTGTGTGCACAAATTTAGGGGGAGGTTACTCTATAGGTTGGATGCTTTGAGACTAACATCCTTTCAAGCTTATCATGTGTGTAGTAGTCTCATTGCAAGGAAAATGGAGTCCCCGGAGTTAAGCATCATACTTCAAAATTCCACCACCTATTGTAAAGTGGTAGAAATCAAATTGGTTTCCACATATGGTATTTCTAAACCAATATCATCATGTTGATTTCACTTTGATATTCATATGCTTCCTCCATGCATTATATAGAATAAATTCCCTTGAGCAATATTTTACCAAGTATGCATATGTTTTGTCTTCTACCATATGTATGCATAGATTTAGGGGGAGCTTAATCTATATAATGTGAGAGTCAAATTTTGTGACCTATTCCTTTCAACATACAAAGGTTCACAAAGTTTGACCCTCCCTTGTGCTACTAATGTCTTCATTTTCGGTGTTTGATTCCAAAGGGGGGGATTTAGAGGACCCAAAGCAAGCATTAATTTGTAGGAAGTAGTAAATGGTCCGAGAAAGGAAGGATAGTGGATTATGGATTAGTCTAAGTAATGGGGAGAATTTATAGGAAACAAGGCTTAATTCCATAATGCCACATGGGGACAATTGCAAGGGCAAGATAAGTGTTCATGTAGTATCTTTTAGTCTTACAAGTAATATCTTTTAGTATCAAGTAATATCTTTTAGTATCATATAAACTTGCCCCTTGCATTGCATCCTAGCAAGTAGATAGTTTTTAAATTCTAAATTTTTATTATTTGCTTACTTTGGTCGTATTGTCATCAATCACCAAAAAGGGGGAGATTGTAAGGAAAATGGACCCTAGGCCCATTTACTTTGGATTTTGGTGTTTGATGACCAACACAACCAAATTGGACTAATGAATTTGCAAGTGTTTATTTTGTAGTTCAATAGGGTGCAAGACGTGACTTGGACGAAGGCGACGTGATGATACGATGATCAACACCATAAGCAAGACCTTAGGAGCACAAGAGAAGACCCAAGATATCAAGCAAAGTCCAAGCATAAAGATAGGAACCAAGCCGTACGCAAGATCACGAAGAAACAAGCTCGCAGAGGCGACCGGACACTGGACCGGACGCTGGAAGAAGCAACCAGACACTGGACCGGAGGCTCGGCAGACATGTGTCATCAGCAGCGACCGAACGCTGGATCGGACGCTGGCGGCAACCGACCGGACGCAGGGCAGCAGCGTCCGATCGAGTACAGAGAGGTTCCAGAGCGGCAAAACTACGACCGGACGCGTTCGGTGGCAGGCGACCGGACGCTGGCAGCGTTCGATCGGTGATTCATGGCTTCAACGGTTGGGAGAACCGGACGCGTCCGGTCAGGACGTGATCAGCATCCGGTCAGTAGCAGAAAAGCGGGACTTCATCCCCAATGGCTACTTTCTCAATGGGGCTTATAAATACAACCCCCAACCGGCCATTTGAGTATAGTGGAGCTGAGGAAACATACCAAGGGTGTTGATACACCATTTTAGTGATCTCTACTTGCATAGTGCTTAGTGTTTTATTAGGCGATTAGCGTAGGTGCTTTGCGAAATGCTTAGGTTGATTAGACCACCGCTTATGCGCTTGCTCTAGGTTTAGGCCTAGTGTTTAGTGAGGTTTGCATACCTCTTACCACTCGGTGCTTGCGAGCACCATTGTTGTACATCGAAGTGGCTTGAAGTCTTGCGAGATCACACCAACCGCGTTTGTGGTGTGGCTGCCACCGTGTACCAGAGGGAACAAGGCCCACGGCGTTTTGACCGGAAGCTTGATAGTGAAGACGGCGGGGAGCATCGAGGAGAGGCTTGTCGGAAGGCACATCAGAGACCCACTTGAATGTGGGGAAGGCCCAAGGCTATCCACGGAGTTACCCGACCGGGAGCTTGGCCCTTACGAGGGATTCCTTGCGAGGGGCTCCAACGAGGGCTAGGGGGAAGCTTGTGTGCTTCTTGATACCTCGGTAAAAATACCAGAGTCGTCGACGGAAGTTTGCATATCTCTACCTTGCTCTTTAGCTTCCGTGTTTACATTGATTATATTACTACTTTTGCGGTAGAGATAGCAACACACTAGCAAAACCGTAGTTGCACATTTAGATAGTTTATCTATTGCATAGGTTTTGCTAGAGTTAGAAAAAGAGGCCATAGTTTTGGAAGTAGATTTTTTAAGTTGCCTAATTCACCCCCCCCTCTCTTAGGCGTCACGGTCCCTTCATATACAATGGGTTATTATCTTGCAGATGGCATATATCCTTCATGGGCCACATTCGTAAAGACCATACCTGAGCCACAAGGTAATAAGAAGAAATATTTTGCCCTAGGCCAAGGATCTTGTAGGAAGGATGTTGAATGAGCCTTCAGAGTTCTACAAGCTCGTTTTGCTATCGTTCGAGGTCCAGCTCATTTTTGGGATGATGATACGCTTAGCCTAATCATGAGGGCTTATGTTATTATGCACAACATGATAATTGAGGATGAGCGAGATGAAGAAGATGATTTCAATTATGATGTGGTGGGAGAAAATGTGAAAATTTCTCATGACTCTACACCTGAACCTGAGGAGTTTATTCAGAACTACAAGAATATTAAGGATCAACAAATTCATATGTAGCTTAAAGATGATCTAGTTGAGCACCTTTGGCAAAATCATCCGGACCTATATAAACAAATATAATTGTTTTTCTATATATGGTTTTAGTTTACTATTTTGTAGAATAATTTTAATTACAAAATTATTGTGGACATAATTTTTGTAATTACGCTTTGTCATATTTTCCTTCATCTATTGTTGTCATATTTGCTTCATATATATTATTGGGAATATTTAAGATTCACAGAAGTCTAAATCATATTTGGATCATATATTTTTGTACACATAGTTGTGAACTTACACATGTATGCTGATAGAAAGCACATAGTACTGACACTTATACATGTATGCTGATAGAAATCACATAGTACTGACACTTACACATGTATGTTGATAGAAAGCACATAGTTCTGACACTTACATATGTATGATGTACAATGCAAGGTTTGATTCAAACATGAAAAGAAACTGAAATTAAAATCTTTTAGCTACTGCAGTGACGGCACATGATCTTAGACCGGCAGGACATGTTGTACTGTTGCTGATTATCAAGCATGACACTAAGGTCCATTGTCATAATCCTCTCTTCGTCCTTCTTGTTCTTCAACTCTACCTCCTGCGCCCTCAATTCTAACTCTTTCTTCCTCAACTCAAGATTTAATTTCTCATTCGCAACCTGCTCTTGTTCAAGTGCAAAAGCTTGTTTGAACCTTTCATCTTTCTTTAGCTCCTTGTCACTATCAAATTCTTTCTTCTTCGCCCACAAATTCTCTAAAGCTTATGTACAACCTTTTTTGCCACCTTGATGTAGTGCTGCTTTGGCCTTCTTGTGGCCCATTGGTCTCGACAATGTATTCTCCTCTGGAGCAGCAACTTCATGTCCATCTGTAGTAGTGAGCGAAGGTGTAGGCAGACTCAAATTGGAGGTTTTCTTTTGCGTCTTATTAGATGACTTCCCAGCCAGTTTGTCTAGTTTAGCCATCCATTTTGCTTCTCCTCTCAATTGTTTTCAGCAATCCATAAACTGAAATGATCTCTTTTGCTCGTCTTCAGACTTGTACATAGCATTTGCGTCCTCAATTTGCACGCACGCAACACCCATGTATCAAAAAGTAATTAAATTGTAATTTATGCGTCAGAGAGAATAAACATATGCTTATACATAGCTGGTCAGAACCTTATCTTGCATTGTAGCACCACTTTGTCGTCTACCCGCAATCCTAGAGAGACATCCTATAAACTTATTCACACTGTCTTGTATAGTAGACCAACGGTGCAGAAGAGAATTTTGCGTACGATCTAAGGGGAAGGGCAAGTTTTCATCGAAGTAATCATGAATTCTAGTCCAATATGATTTATGTGTTTGATTTGCTCCTATGATTGGATCCAAGCTCACATTCAGCCACGCAGAAACCAAAATCTCATCTTCCTTCTCACTAAAATTCTTTGATCTCTTGTGATTTGGTCTTGCAGAGGAGGTTGATGGAGTCACTAGCACTTCCTATGATTGTTGCTCATTACAAGGGTTGCTAAAGTCTTCAAAATTCACTGGATGAGTGCCTTCACTCATCATGCTGGTATAATAATTATCGTTTGCCCCCATAGATCCTATTAAAAAATTAAAAACACCAACCTTATATAGAGAATTAGAGATATTACTTTTACATATACACTTAAGCCAACTTGGTTCATAGAATATCACACACACACACACACATCTACACGAGGCAGGCATCAAGCAAGCAGCCAGAGAGGGAGACAAACAGGGACAGGGACAGACAATGATGACGGTGGCTGAGAAGGTAGTAGTAGGACCATCAATAGCACCAGAGAAAACAGTAGTAGTATGAGCAGCAGCACCAGAGTTACTGCATTCAGATCTCCATTCTTAATGCAAACAACATAATCATTAGGCTGGTATATCAAAATGCCTACCCCATAATGAAACCAAAACATTAAATTACTTCCCTCCGAAATGAATAGAAACTCAGAATTTTTTCAAGGGACTAAGCGTTGGCATTTCTTCAAGTGGAGTGCACTCATGCTTTTAGAAATAATCTTCCTTTAGCACAAAATGCAATTGTACTATAGGGACACTTGCCATTGCCCTCTTAGCCAGGATGGACAAAGCAAATAATGATGCATTGATATTAGGTATATGATAGCAAGCCAGCTTCAAAAATAATAGAAACCCAAACATTATCACAACAGAAGAGGCAACTTGCAAGAAAATAAGTTAAATCATGATCACAGGTAACTCAATTGTACTATCAGATACTATGTAAACTATAGTGCCACTGATATGTTGATACCCAAACACACATTCAGTTACTGAAAAGTTTAGGGTTTTCTGCCGAAACACTTGCAGAAGACATATTAGACTTATTAGAATATCACCCATTGCAAAGATAAAATTCCTAAAACACATGTTGTAAATATAACAAGACAGGATCCTCAGTAACACTTGGAGCAATTAGAAGATCTTTCTGAAGCCACATGTGCAGATTATGTTGGCATCAAGTAAACCACATTTGAGATATTTGGCAATAGAATTAATCGCAAGTGAGGAAAACCAAGTGAGAGATGGTCCTGGGACAAAGAGAAGAAATGAACTCGATGCGCTTCTTCAGTAGAGGCTTCACCCAACTGAGTAAGATATCGACTGACGTGTTCTATTGTACTTGTGCTATCTTGACTAGTAAACTTAGTAAATTCTAGAAGCCTATAGTTTATAGGAAGGGACACCAAATTATACCACTCTGGATATGAATGTTTGTACGAAAAGGTCTGCCCTTTTGGTTTTAAACCAAACTGATTTTTTCATCATTTCGCTTACTCTGAACAACAATTCATCAACATTTGAGTTTGGATTTCTTGGCAATTGCTGACCCATCTGCAGATTAAAATTCTGAGTGCCTTGATATCCTAGATTTTGAATCATATTGAGGGTATTATAATCTGAACCACAATGATATCCTTGTGGAATATCTATCTGTCGGGCCCCTTACTGATTTACTGTTTGAAATCTCTGATTGAAAACATTAGGATCTGTATTTTTACGAATCCTTTGGACTGATGGTGCTATTTTTGAGCCGGTGGTGGTATTTGGCCTAATGTACCAAAATTAACCATCTGATTCTGAACTTGCCCTGTCGGCTGTTACATATGCTGCACTGATTATCTATGATTATATTGTATTTGATTGGTAGTAGCACCCTGAATTTGCTCAGATAGATTCTAAATTGCCTGGGCTTCATCACTCTTAGCTAGTGCTACTTCTTGATGGCTAGTGCCAGCTTGATTAGTCCCCTTAGTCGACAGATGCAGAATTTTGTAATAAGTCGGTCCAACCTGATCAAGTGAAAATCCATGAAACACCTCCTTCATGGTATTGTGGAATGTATTCAAGAAAACTATATTATGATTCAGTATTGCATCATGAACTGATTTGTTGACAGCTTCTACAATGAAACGCCTATCATCAGCTTCGTTTGTATCTGACTGTCCATGCATCAAAACTCTCTGCAATGGATATTTCTGAACGACTTTATTGTCACATGTTTTGGTGTATGATAACAAGCACTTGTTCTGAAACTCCTCTATAGCCTTACCAATGACATCTTTATCTTCATCAGGTAAGTCTTCATAAGATACCATAAGAATGCCCTTGTTGTTATGAACCGCCATGACGATTGTCGTCCCACCGGGCATGCCAAAAAGTGTGTTGACACAAAAATGTGGTAATATGTTCAACACACAGCAAGCCAAATGATCTGAATGGAACAAGACCAGAGATCTGCTTGGCTTCAACACAGAACCAGCCGATTCGGAAACCCAACGATGTGTCAGTCAATTTGACCTACAATTAACAAGAAGAGGAAATCTTATCAGTAATTTAAGGTGGAATATGTTGGTGTTGCACTAGACAGTTCCAAATATACGGCTAGATAGCCGATTCAATAAGGCTATCGACTAAATAGTCGATATCTAGCTAAATGGAACATGATCGATATAAAGCGTCGAGCCGATAAGTCTGATGAAAAGAGTATAACATGCGAACAAATCGACCGTCTAATATAAATAAATCTACAAACAGTTTGAATCTAATCTATCATCATCAACAGTGAGGTTCGATCGGGTCGATGCAGCTATGATAATAATAACAAACTAAATCCAAAGAATCTATAAAACCATCTATATGTTGACAGATTCACGAAAACATGCTATATGCATGAGAGTAGGCAAATCGGTAAAAATAGCCGATGCAATCATAGCAAACAAACAGAGTACAAATCTTAATCGTGAACAAGACCACTAATCGATAATTTCTAATCTAAAGTCTTACCAGTGAGGTTCGACCGGATCGATGCAGCTATGGTAGTGTTATTAGATTAGATCTCATTAACTAGTGAGTTTGTTTAAGATTGAAACATGTCTTTGGATGCATACTATGTTTGATTGGAATAGAGATAAAACAACCGATCTAGCGGAATTAAGCCATCAATTATAAGATTTAAAGCATGACCAGATCAAAGGACGACCAATTAAGATGATATGATGCCGATCTATCTCTATCTCCATCAGATGATTTGTTATAATTAATAAAATATTAATTATAATAAGATCAATAATAGGAGAATCAATAAAAAACAGCAAGGAAAATCTTACTAATCTTAGTAGACTTGATAACTGGTGATATTGTATTAAACAACAAGTTATTTAACACAAGATCGATAACTTTGATCTATATTATGATTCGTAAGAGATCAATCAGCTGATGCAACCTTTCAAACTACGATACAGATCGATAACTAACTTATATTATGGATCATAAAAGATCAATCAGCCGATGCAGCTTTACAAGCACAATACAAGTCGTGACGGTACTCACAAGCAAGCTGGAGGTCGATCAGTCGATGCAGCCCTGTTTGCTGAAGAACTCGCCGAGATCTACATTACTCCTACTCCTAATGCGATGGCGAAAGCCGAAAAAATTGTATTGATTGAGTGTTCGTCCTTTTGTATAATAACCAAGGTCTAATATTTATACATGGAACCTACATATGAATCCTACTCAAATACGACTCATTATAATTCTTAGAATAAAAAAAACTTCCTAACTTAATAATAACATGGACCTTAATTTTTCTTATTTGTATAGTCCGACACATCTTCCTGGCACCATTATAGCCAATTTAACGTCGTCTTCTGACGTCATCTATAAAATATCCGATTCTGACATCGCATCTAAATCAGCTGATACCGATTCACATCTAATCGATTCCTTGATGACATAATCCTGGAAGCTTCAAGTTCCCGCGTTCTTCTTCTCAAATTTTGGTGTAAACATGTGCCATCCGTTATTTCAATCAGAATGGATTAGATTCTTACCACCGCAAAACATGTCAACATCGTCCACTTCTTCCAAGGCCTCAGAGGTGTCGTCAGGGAAGGAAAACACCATTGGAGCCTGGGGATATGAAGCATCGCCGGCATATGTCACTGGCCGATGAAGACCGCAGCTGCCCTGACGAGATACGCCGCAATAGCCATCACGGGCTGGACCTCGACGTTGCTGTTCACTCCAGTTGTGGGTGCCATCGGTCGAATCGATGTCGTTGCAACCAAATCCCGGCAGAAATCGACCGCCTCCGGCCTGGGGGTTGCGACCACCGGCCGACGGGGCCACAACCCGCTTTTGTACGCCGCCGCGCACTGCATGCCCCAGGGCGGCGACAGCAGGTCGTGGCGGCCGCATCTAAAGGTGCTCGCGGCCAAATTGCAAGACACGCATCACCTCTCTATGCCGATGCTGGGACGGAGGGTGTGAAAATTGCTAGCCGAATTACGTGGATGGGTGGAGGAGCGCGGGAATTCTCTACCAGAATCGGGCACGAGCGCGAGAAGAGAAGCACGGGAGAAGATTGGGGGCGCCGTCGATTTGCACATATGAGGGGTGCGGGCTGAATTTTTTAGAGCGAGCAAATCTTGGGAAGGTTTGGGGAGCTACCGGAGTGGTGGTTTTTCTCCTAAGCACGCAAATTTTAGTTTTGGGGTATTTATTAGACTTTTCTTGGAGATGCTGTGAACTGTCCTTTGGACCTGCACAACTGCATCTAGCATTATGCTCTCGATCACACATCTAATAGTCATTTGACCATGCAAATTGCTACTACCATTATGCTCTCGATCATACACTTGTTACGCCTCATCGCACGCTATTTGTGATGGGGAGAATTATTTATTTGGCACTGAAATAAATCAGTGTTTCGTATTTGGCACTCGAAAATTTAAACTTTCTTATCTGGCATCAAGTTGAAATTTCCTTTCGTAAATGGCACTTCCGTCCATTTAGGTCCGTAACGGTGTGAAGTGACTGGTAAAAAGACATGAATACTCTTGTTTGCAGCAGAAATCCATGGTGCCAAATAGAAAAGTTCAAGTATTTTCGTATGGACGATATTGCCTGCAAACCTATGCAGCAACTGCCATCCAATTGAATTATAGATACGCTATAATCCCAGAAATTTGTATTCACACCAAAACAAAAACCTCACTGTCACTGTGCTATCTCGTACACACTGAACAGTGCACTTCAGACTCAGAACAATTGGCACACGGAATCAAGAATTTTGAAGCAATCACCCTCCCAGTCCACCACAACTGGTGGCTCCGACGAGTTAGTGACCCCAGAGGTCACAACCACAATGCGGCACGAGATGAGCAGGAGCACTAAGACAAGTAATCAGCTGATCGTGAGAGGAGTTGGATGAGCAAGACCGTACCACGCACTTGCTGAAGCTGCCCCGCAGCGCGGCGAGCGCCACCAGGTCCGCCTCCGAGAGCTGAGCGCCGCCATCTGCACGCACCCACCAATCCGGCGTCAGGGATCTCCCGCACGACACGCAAACTGAAGGACGAGAGAGGTGGGGGCGGGGCATTACGTGAGGAGGAGACGCCGGAGAGGTAGATGAGTATGGCGGTGAGCCCCGAGAAGATGGCCGCGGCGAGTGCGAGCGGGAGCACCCGCAGAGCCGGAGCAGCCCTAGGTGCCATGATGCGCAGCGCCGGTAGTAGATCGAGATGGAGGGAGAGGGAGAGGGGAGGGGGGCCGCCCGTGCCGTGCCAGGCCGCCGCGGCGCGCCACCTCGCCAGAGGACAGCCAGCGCGGCGGGCCTGGACGGTGCGCCGGCACACCGGGAGAGGGGAGAGAGAGAGGCGGCGCGACGGCGGCAGACCATGCCAAGCCAGGCTCGCCCGGCGCCGGGGCCCATGGCCACCCGCAGCGCATGGAGGCCGCCGTGTTCGGGGCCCGCCACAGCGCCGCCACCTCGGGAGATAGAGGGTGAGGGAGAGAGGAAGGGGAGGCGATGGGAGCAACTCTGACGGCAGTGGTGGCTGCATGGGCGGCATGGAGGTTGGTAGAGGTGTAGCGCGCGTGGTAGTCTTCTGTGTATAGGGGTACATCGGACACAGGGAAAAAACTGACATGGTCAAACAGTCAACTAACAGATTGATCAATGAAAATGGACGGCAGTGCCATTTACGAAAGGAAATTTCAACTTGATGTCAGATAAGAAAGTTCACATTTTCGAGTGTTAAATACGAAACACTGATTTGTTTCAATGCCAAATAAATAATTCTCCCTTTGTGATGTGTCTGACTTTGCTTTAACTTCTCATCATACCGATTAAAGTTTGGGAAAATTAGATTTATGCCACTATATCAGTTATGATTTTAATATTTGGCATTGCTTTAGAAAAAATATGGATTTGAGCCACTATTCTGTAAAACGCGTTCCGTCTTATGCAGTTATGCTACTACTATGTACTTACACCTTTTTTTAGCTCGTTCCTTGAAGTTTATTCCCTCTCACATCGGATGTTTGACACAAGCATGGAGTATAAATATAGACTAAAAAATAACTAATTGTACAGATTGCGATAATTTGCGAGACGATTTTTTAAGTCTAATTAGTCCACGATTTCATAATGTGGTGCTATAGTAAATATGTGCTAACGTGGATTAAAGTAAACATGTGCTAACAGGATGGTAGACGGTACTGGTAGAGTACAGACCCTTGAGAGTCCATGGACACTAGCAGGAAGGACACGGACCGGTCCATGGACACTACACTAGCCCATGTACTTTCGCGGTTTCACGCTTCAGAGTTTAAGTTGTCAGAGCTTTGGACGCCTGCCTCTCCTGTCTTGTTTGATGTTGGGCCAGCGGTTCAGCACACAGTGCCTGGCTCCTGGGCAGGGCGGGCGAGCAGCCAAGCAAAAGATTTTTGGCGGTGCGAGTGGATCGGAGCGCAGCGCAGGATGAAAAGGATCGTTTGCCGCTGCGCCTGCAGGGACCGTGGCAGCCGGCTAAGAGCAGGCCCAACGCACACATACGATATTATAATATGCTTCAGCTTAAAGTAACGTGCCACGTAGATAAAGGGTATTTTCCATAGAATAAAGTCGAAGAGGTCTCGTATGGGTGTCACTGTAAGTGTTGGACAGTAATAAAAAAATAAATTATAGAAGTCGTTACTAATCGACGAGACGAATTTATTAAGCCTAATTAACCTATTATTAATATATGTTATTGTAGCATCGCATTGTCAAATCATCCACGAGGCTAAGGGTGTGTTTAGTTGGAGAGGTGAAATTTTTTTGAGTGTCACATCGGATGTGTCGGAAGGATGTCGGGAGGAGTTTTGGATACTAATAAAAAAACAAATTACAGAACCCATCAGGAAAATACGAGACGAATCTAATGATACTAATTAATCGGTCATCAGCACATGTGGGTTACTGTAGCACTTAAGTCTTTTCATGGACTAATTAAGCTTAAAAGATTCGTCTCGCGATTTTGCCGAGAACTGTGCAATTAGTTTTTTTTCATCTACATTTAGTACTCCAATCATGTGTCCAAACATGCTCTTTTACTGTAGGAGATAAAAAAAATTTGGAAACTAAACAGGGCCTAATTTAGTTCTACCGTAGGCCAACCAAAAAGCAGCTTTAACTTTGTTAGTCGTTCGCTTGATCTACTTCATCAATACTTTTCAGCGAACGAACAGTATTTTACTCTCACAACAAATCAGCATAAGCCAAATTTGAGCGAAACGAACAGGGCAGAGTTCCACAACGCTCGGTAAGAGATAGCTTCACACTTTTGTCAGATTGGGCACCCAGTTCTTCTGCGGGATGCTCTAAACCTCTGCGGAGCCATCAATGGTCTGAGCTGGAGGCACCGGGCAGACGTGGAGCCTGAGGCTAATAGCCAGAGTGGCGTGTTAGGCCTTCCCCAACATTGCTTTTTTTACTAGAGCCCCATGTGCTATGTAGGATCGGATAAAAAAATAGGTGCTCTACACTTGTCATAGTGGCTTATAGAAGCTACATATGCTTAGGGAGAGATGAAAGCTCTAGTTTGGTTTTGGTGAATTGATGAAACCCTAAGTGCTAACCTATTACTCTAGTGATTATAAGATATGTAGCACATTTCAAGTGATGGAGCAAATGGAGAAGATCATGGTGACGGTGGAGAGGCCATGTTGATCAAGTGCTAGGCTTGGAAAAGAAGAAAGAGAAAAATAAAATGGGTTCAAGGCAAAAATGAATTTGATAGGGGCATTTTATTTTGGTGATCAATACACCTAGTGGGTCTGATCATATTTATGATAGATACTCGTACTATTAAGAGAGGTGAAACTCGCATCGAAATGTGGTTATCAAAGTACCACTAGATGTTCTAACTGAGTGCATATGCATTTAGATCTACTGGAGAGCTAACACCCTTAAAAATATTTGTAAAAATATGCTAACACATGTGCACAAGGTGATACACTTGGTGGTTAGCACATTTGTTCAAGGGTGGAGAAGTTAGAGTTAAGGAGGCGCTGGTTCTTGTGACCGGACACTGGTCCTGCGCGTCCGGTCAGTATTGAAGAGGTGACGCCGCTCTCAGCCTGTGACCGAACGTAGGCGAGGGCAAGCGATCGGACGTGACGGTGGTGAGTCCGGTCGCTTGTGACGTATGCTGACGCAAGTAAGGAGGCGAGGAAGAAGTGAGCGGACGCAGGGGCGCGTCCGGTCATGCATGACCTAACGTGTCCGGTCGCGTTTTAGCAGCTCGGGAACCTTACTGGAGTTGATCTGATGCGGTTCGGCTCGGTGTGTTGGCTGGGGAGGAACGCGCGAGCCGACGTAGTGGCGCAGCATCACGTCACGGCTGGGTTACGCGTGTGGTGCCTATTAGCGCGTGAACCTTCAAGTGGGTGAATCGCTACAACGAGGACGTAGGTTACCGGCAAGCAAGTGAATCTCGGGAATAAATCATGTGTCGTCTTGTCCTGAGGATATCATTGGTTCTCTTGTGATTGATTGATTGATCATCGTTTGCCACGTCGGTATAACATTTCTACCTCACCCTTGCATTTGCTGTTTTAGTATTGCTAAGCTCTTTAGTGTAATTAGTTTTGAGAGCTAGCTCGTGTCGGGTCTAGTGGTTAGTGAAGCTCGTCAGTTAGCATTTGAGAGCTCACTAGCTAAGTGGTAGTGACCTAGCATTGTGTGTTTAGAGACTATATTAATTAGAAATGTGGTAGGTGGCTTACATTTTTAGTGGCCTAGCGTAAGAATTGCTTGACCTCATATTTGTCTAACCACTTTGTTTAATGTTATTATACAAAGTTTTATAGGCTATTCATCCCCCTCTAGCCATTAGAATCTTTCACGAGGGTGGTGGTCCATGCTAAAAAAGAAGAGGGAGAGGAAATAAATGTGAGATGTGATAAAAGAAAAAAAGTTTATTTATAAACCACAAGTAATGATAATTTACATTATATCAATAATAACCTCAATATTTACATAGTCTATATAGATCACTTTATTTATACTAAAATTACTCGGAGTGCTGGCCTCCCTCGGTGCTACCTTGTAGCACGTCCAACCGTGGCATACATCCTTTTTAGCTTCAGTAAAAAGTTGACATCCACGCATGCATCGACGGGATGAACACACAAGACCACAGTGCAAGATGCCTGGTGTTCTGTTCCTGACATATGCATGTCGCTTTCAATGTTCTCTCTTCTTTTCTCGTCTCTCCGACTCTCTCTCTCGCAACGCAATGGTCCCCTACGAAATTGTGTTGGGGGATCTGCTATTTGCCTCACAACGCGAGCTTCACTGTGTGCTTTGCAGTCGTCTCAGATGAAACCACTGGTACCTCTGCAGGGTACTGTCAGATTCTGCGAAGCTACCAACTCGCGTGACATGGAAGCTGGGGCATACAGCCAGCCTGGTGCGTTGGGGCCGGGCTTATACCGTGTCCATCAACCCTTACCTAAAATACAACGTTTGGTAGCGATACTGACAAATGGTTCAATACTTATTTTTGTCTTCTTCACTAAAAAAATTCTTTCTACAAATATATCTATAGGAGAGAGGATAATTAGATCTAGGTTATACCTTCTGACACTCAAAATAGATCTTTCACGTAGATACTATGTTAGAGTAGCTGTTGGAGATCATTTTGGATTTGGGTCTCCGAGTCTAGGTAGTGTTTAGTTCCCAAAATTTTGTAATTTTTTTTAAAATTTTTCGTCACATCGAATCTTTGGACGCATGCATGAAGCATTAAATATAAATAAAAAATAAAACTAATTACACAGTTTAGACAAAATTCATGAGACGAATCTTTTAAGCCTAATTAGACTATGATTAGACACTAATTATCAAATAACAACGAAAATGCTACAGTATTATTTTTTTCAAAAAAAATCGCCAACTAAACATGGCCCTAGCGCTGGAGGTAGCCTTAGTGCTGGCCTAATCCTGTTCCTGTCCTGTGCTGCGCTGCTGCCGCTGCCCAATCACGCGACGTCACACCACACTTTCACTTTGGACTGGCTCAGGCTGCTACCGCCTACCGACAAACCGACCAGCAAGCTGCAAGCCTGTAAACCACCGTTCCGGCTTGTCTGAATTTTGGCTGAAACTAGCTGAAAAATACTGTTTCGGCTGAATTGTTGTGAGAGAAAAATACTGTTCCGATTGAAAAAACAAGCTGAACCAGCCAAATTTAAGACAAGCGAACGGGGCGTACCATTTTTGTTTTTATTTGTCAATAAATGTTCAATCATGGACTAATTATATTTAAAATGTTCGTCTCGCAATTATCCAACCAAACTGTGTAATTAGTTTTTTTTCGTCTGCACGTATCGTAAGATTTGATGTGATGACTACTGTAGTATCTTTTGGGAAATTTTTTGGGAAGTAAACAAGCATCAAATGTTCACCTGGCGTCCGCTACTCCGGTGCGAGGTCGCCAGGGCGCTTGGCATGCTACAGCCTGCTGCAGTCCACGGCTGCCACGGGACATGTCACGATTGCGGCGTCTTCTACGCAAACGCACGCTGCCCGGGGCTCCACCTTTTCCATCCGGTCTTCCTCGGTCGGTGATCTCCAACCACCCTCTTCCCTTCCTCCGCGGTGACCCCGGTGAGCGAGGAAAGCAGCCTTGGCTCTTTTTGTGCTGCGCCCCTGCGCCAGAGAAAGAGGAAACTCTCTGACACGGCGATATTCGTTTTGATCGTCTCTGCTCTGCTCGTGGGCCCTAGCCCTAGGCCAGATTTTCGGGAGCGCCCCCTGCCCAGTGTACAAATCGTGGGCCAGTTTAGTTACACTTCATTTTGCAAAATCTTTTAAGATTTTTCGTCACATCGAATCTTTGGACGCATGTATGAAGCATTAAATATAAATAAAAAATAAAACTAATTACACAGTTTAGACGAAATCCACGAGACGAATCTTTTAAGCCTAATTAGAGTATGATTGGACACTAATTGCCAAATAACAACGAAAATGCTACAACACCATTTGCCAAATTTGTCGTCATCTAAACTGAGCCTCAAGAGTTCGCCTCCACACCACACATGATCACGACCTCACATCGAAGGGATGAGCATGGCGCGTCTTTTCAACATTATAATCCTTTGGCATTACTAAAACTAATAACCTCCCAATTCTAAATTTAAATTAATAACATAGAAAAATCCAAAGTATTGTCTACGTTTGCTTCTCAAACCTGTTTTCGGGTTGTCAATACAAGAAAGAGCGGATGAAAAAAAAAGTTGAGATAGAGCGAACCTAACATACAAGATCAATTCACCAGCGAGATGCGAAATAGGTGGGGCACACCAAACCCTAGTGCCACTGGTGTAAGCGGCGGATCTAGAAAAAATTTTAGGTGGCTGAAGAAAAGTGCGATAGCAACATACCTCCGACTGCTGCTCGATCTTAAGTCTCAGCCTCACCTACACGATAGAACTTTGCCTAAAAATTCATGGGGGCTCCAAGGCTCCGGTATCGGTAGGAGGGCTCGAGCCCACCCCTGCCGCACCGTTGAATCCACCGCTGACTGTTGTCGTCGCCGTTGTCGCCTACCGAATCCCCGCCGTTGCCGACTCCCTCCGGCCAACACCCCACATCTCCCTCCCTACTAAGTGAATCTCCCGGTTCTCAGTGTAGTATTAGCCCTTGTGGCGGTCCTCCTCTCCTTCCCCATCTCTATTCTTGCTTTAGCTGCCTTTAGTCGATGGTGGCGGCCGTCGTCACCTCCCCTCATAGCCACCATCGCCTCCGCCTCCTGTGACCAAGTGTTGGTGACAAACTTGCGAAAAAGAGAGATTATCAGTACTCCAGGCCATTGGAACCTTGGGACCATCCTAGCAGACTTCCTTCAAGAGCAAGTACGGAATTCCATTTGAAATGCCAAAAAATCAAAAAGGAGACAAACATAACAGCTCATTCTCTTGCTAGGAATGCTTGGAAACAGGCCGATAGAATTACTCCATCTATACGCTGTAAACACATGTTCCATTATGTACAATGCCTTGTGGCATTGCAAAGCTTTTCCTTGGGGTGACTTCCCAAATCCATTACCGCGGTCGTTCAATCGTTTGCAGTGCAGCGAACGATTCGACAGCGTCTCCGACGTGCGCATGCATACAGACGAAAGTTGCAGGCTTCTGACGTCAGTTTTGAAAAAGTTAAGTATTTAGCCGTTGTTTAGTTCACGAAAAGGTGGAAATTTGGCTACGGTAGCACTTTCGTTTTTATTTAGCAATTAATGTTCAATCATGGACTAATTAGGCTTAAAACGTTCGTCTCGTAATTTTCAACCAAACTGTGCAATTAGTTTTTTTTCGTCTATATTTAATGCTCCATGCATGTATCGCAAGATTCGATGTGATGGGTACTGTAGCACTTTTTGGGAAAACTTTTCGCGAACTAAACAAGGGCTTATTCAAATTGCTATAACTTTAGAACGGTGTACCCATTTTTAATTCTGTTTATACTAGTGTGTTCTACGTGACGAGAACAAGACTAAACCCCACTTGCATATGTTCGATTTTTTTTATTATTCTAATAACAAATTATGTGTAATAACTTATAATATATAACTTATGTACCCAAGTTGTGTTTGATAACTTTTGTACGTAAGTTATGTTTATAAATTTTGTTTCTAAGTTTTGGTATAAGTTATAAGTTAATTCGATCCCTTGTGTGTTAATAGCTTTTGTGTTTCTAAGTTTTGGCATAAGTTATAAGTTAATTTGTTCATTTATGTTTAATAATTTTTTAAATGAGTTGTGTTTCATAACTCTTAAGTTTTAAAATTTTCATATAAGTTATCAGCCTGTTCGCTTGGTCGTAAACGATCGTAAATTTCCAGCCAGAACAATATTTTTCTCTCACATTAAACCAGCCAGCAGTAAATAATCCACGATCGTTTACGGCCTGCCGAACAGGCAGTATATGTACAAGTTAGTACACATAATTTTTTACTAGAATAAAATCTTCGAAACATATGCCAGTGGAATCTAGTTTTATTCGTCTCATCGCGTAGAACACACCGGTGCAGATGAAATTAAGAATGGATAAACCGTTTAAGTTATAATATTTTAAAATAAATATTTTGTTTTTTTAGTTTGTGCCATGCTGACGTCAGGGGAAAGAGAGAGAGAACAGTGGAGGGGAGAAGCCACGCTCATGTTTCAGCGGAGGAGAGTCGGCACCGCTCATGTTTCTCCGCTGCAGCGCTTCGCAAAAATGAAAAGCGTGAGAAATTTTTTGCCAAAAAAGAAATTCTAGTATGTCCGAAAATCGATCGCTGGATTTGGATTCCATGAGCGTTCGCCAATTAGTCTGCCCCGGGTGAATTCCACCCATGTAAAAAGCACTTGGGTTTGAATATAATTCAGTTGTTTATAAAAAAAGAAAAAAAACAAAGAACAAGAAAGAGCAATAGAAAAGTTATAAATATTGGTGCATGGCCATATATCCTTACCAATATATGAAAAAGTAACCAAAAGTGAGATCGGGTCGAGAGAGGCCAAAGTACCAAACTATTGATTAGTGAAGTCCGGAAAAATGGACCACAACAAGTGCTATACTCCGATAATCATCTGTTCCGCTGCAACTACTTACGGGCTATTTTTGGTACAATTACATAAAAGTAATTTCCCAATTCAAAGTATTTTGGATGCAAATCTAAAATACCCACCAATGATAAATCGTCCAAAGGGTAAATTTCATACCCACACCTATCTAATATTATTACCTGCGGATAATCACACATCAAGTTGGATTGTCATTAGAATAGATATAATCCCTTAGATTTTAAACACTAATGGGTGAAACAACAACATCACACTTGTTTTCACAAATAGAATCTTATAGCCGTGTCTGCATTGCAGCCACAAATAGAATTTTGTACCCACAGTAACACACCCGGGTACAATACTTGTCGGGTATCAGTATTTGGGATACATGGAAGAAGGAAGGTGATAGCCGCGAACACTAACTCGTCCGGATGGTCAAGAGCGTATTTTGGTCTCGCTTGACCATGAAGGTATGGGCTCCGTCTCGCCCGCCCCCGAGAGTGCGGGCTCCGTGTCGCCCGACCCCGAGGGCGCGCGCTCCGTCACGCCCGACCCCGGGGCGCGGGCTCCATCACGCCTGACCCTGAGGGCGCGGTCTCCGTCTCGCCAGACCCCCCGCGGGCGGGCTCCATCACATCCGACCCCTTGGGCGCGGACTTCGCCTCGCCAGACCCCTCGAAGGGGGATTCCGCCTCGCCCAACGGGGGTCCGTACCACCTCCAACCACTACGGGTCTAAGAGTACGAACCTAGGGTCAAATTTCTGACACCAGAAAGGGAGTAGGCGCGTCTGGACGTGACCCACGGCCACGACGGGCCATACCTGAGGACTCACGTCACCAACCGTATCAGGCATGCCGGCACTATGCTACCTAATCCCCGTACGACTTCCGACGGGGGTATCTGTTAACCATGCCGCCCACCGGGACGGAATGGAGCGCCACGACCGGTTAACAATGCCCGCGTATGGCACAAGTCATGAACAGGGCATGACGTGGAGCCATCTTCATCCTCATCTTCAGGATCGGCGGGGCCCGCGTAAAGAAGATGAAAGGCGTCGCGACCCCGGAGGCCTTCTTCCTCCTCGCTTTTCTCTCTCTCTCGTGTAACCTGCACCTTTCCCTTCATCTATAAAAGGGGAAGCGGGACGCTCCACGAAGGGCATGGCTGAACGAGCTCAATGAGGCTCAACTCTGTTCAACCCTTTCACCAGAGACTTGGGACCTGCTCCCTCTCTCGCTCGTTTCTAACCCGTACTACAAACTAGTGCCGGTAACATGAGCAGCAGCAGGCTAGACATATGGACATTTCGTCCGAACCAGTATAAATTCATGTGTCCTCCGAGCACACCATCTAGGCCAGATGCGCAAATCACAAATTTACTAGTCGGTGATTCGAAACACTGACAGTTGGTGCGCCAAGTAGGGGCCTTTTGCGTGTCTCGTCGTCCACAACAGTCCATGGATGGCTAGCCACGCGCGTCAGCTGGGTCCCGGGCACGCACTTGCGCTTCGGGAGCCTAGATTTCTTCATCACCGTGGAGGGAACGCTGGCGCGGGCTCCTGCCCCCGTCCAACTTCTTCGCTCTACCAGCCTCGACACAACCATTGAGGCCCTCGAAGAGCTGCAGCTGCATGCCCTGGAGGCCCGTGCCCCTGGGAGCGACCAGCTCCTCGGCTTCGATTACGGGAGGCTAGAGCGCCAGCTAGATGCCTTCCTAGGACCCCGACCGTCCTGGGAGGACCTGCGCTGCCTCACCTTCTCGTTCACCAACATCATGATGCAGCTTGTCAGAGGGGAACCGCTCTACCTAGAATACCTCACCCGAAGCACCCCGACAGTGTTCCCGTTTGGTCTGCGCAACGCCGCAAGGACCATTGGTCACCTCGCGGCATAGCGCATGCACCCGTCCCCCACGGATGATGAATTCGTGGGTATGATGAACTACATCGTGGAATCTTTCCATGACCTTCTTGTTGGAGATTCAGAGACGATCTTTGACTCTGACTCCAGCAGGGGAAGCCATCACCCCTCGCGCGAATGCTTCGTGGAAGGCACCCCTGAGGGACATGTCGAAATTGTCCATGAGGAAGGGGGTACTCCTATGGATGACCCCGACGATGAGGTCGATGGAGATGCAGGGGCCCCGCCTCGCCTGCGGGTGGAGCAACTGAAAGCTCTAGTTTGGTTTTGGTGAATTGATAAAACCCTAAGTGCTAACCTAGTTTATCAAAGTGATTATGAGATATGTAGCACTACTCCAAGTGATTAAGTAAATGAAGATCATGAAATGATGATGGTGATGGCAAGGTGATGATAAAATGCTTGGACTTGGAAAAGAAGAAAGAAAAAAAAGCTCAAGGCAAAGGTAAAATTGATAGGAGCTTTTCAGTTTAGTGATCGAGATACTTAGAGAGTGTGATCACATTTAGGTTCGATAGCCGTACTATTAAGAGGGGTGAAACTCATATCGAAATGTGGTTATCAAAGTGCCACTAGATGCTCTAACTTATTGCATATGCATTTAGGATCTAGTGGAGTGCTAACACCCTTGAAAACATTTGTGAAAAATATGCTAACATATGTGCACAAGGTGATACACTTGATGGTTGGCACTTTTGATCAAGGGTGGTGAAGTTTAGGGTCAAAAGAAACTATTTTGTATTGATTGGACTCTGCCTTGGCCAGTGAGCGGACTCTGACCCTATGTTCGGTCTATGGCATGCAGTGAAGTCCGCCCTCGGTCCCTTGACCGAAAGCTGAAGAGACAGAGGGACTAGACACGCAAGGGGTGTGTCCAGTCACCTAGTGACGTATGCTGACACAAGCAACATAGAGAGGCTGTGTTGATCGGACGCTGGCCTGGGTCCGGTCATGAGCCACCAGACGCATCCGATCGTGAATGGAACCTTACTAGAAACGACCGGACTCTAGTGTTGGAGCGTCCGGTCACTTTGAGCAGTGCGTCCGGTCACAACTTAAGTGCATAGATGACCATTGAAATCGGGCGATCAACATTTGAAGCAGAGGACACATGGTGAAAATATGAGGATCGGATGCTGGGGTCCTGCATTCGGTCAATCCGACCGGCGCGTTCGGTCGCCTCGATTTTTCAGGGAACAGAGAGCCAACGGCTCTATTCATGGGGGCTCTCTATTTAAGCCCCATGGCCTGCTCAAGCTCAGTCTCTTGACCATTAGCATTGACATAGCAACCTTGTGAGCTTAGCCAAAGCCCTCTCACTCTTCTTCATCATTGATTCATCATCTTTGTAAGATTGGGAGAGAATCCAAGTGCATTGCTTGGTATTCGTGTTTTGCTACGGGATTCACTTGTTACTCTTGGTGGTTGCCGTCACCTAGATGACTTGGAGCAGCGAGGATCATCGAGCGGAGGTTGGTGATTGTCTTCGGCTCTGATCGTGGTGATTGTGAGGGGTCTTATGCCTTCCCCAGCGGAGCGTCGAAAGGTAACTCTAGTGGATTGCTAGTGTCATTGAGTTACCGCACTCGTGGGTAGGTTCTTGCGGTGTCCAGTTGTTTGGATGAGGTTCGTGCAACACCTCTTAGCCGCCAAACCACCAAGTGTTGGCCGACACAACAGGGACTAGCGTGCCGGCAAGCACGTGAAGCTCGGGAGAAAAATTGGTTGTCTCTTGCCCTTTGGTGTTCTCCTGGTAATTGAATTAGTATTAATCTTGTGATTGGTTCACTTCTCTATGTGACGGTATAATCACCTTACTTACTCATTTACATTCCCGCAAACTAGATGTAGCAAGCTCTTTAGTGTCGCTAGAATTGAGAGCTTGCTTTGTAGCTTAAGTTCATCTAGTGGAGCTCTTTAGTGTAGCAAGTGTGAGAGCTCTTAGTGAGTAGTGACTTAGTAAATTATGTGTCTAGTGATCATAGTAACTAGAATTGTTGATATGTGGCTTGCAACCCTTGTAGAGCTAGAGCAAGTTTACTTTTCGTTATTTGTCATACTAATCAAATTGCTCTAGTTGGTTTGTAGATTTTTAAATAGGCTATTCACCCCCCTCTAACCATATTAGGACCTTTCAGTAGCTGAGGGCTCGGCACAAGGAGATCAAGGATGTGTGACTCTAGCTAGAGCAGGAGCGTGTGGAGCTCGAGTGCGAGATCAAACACCATGGAGACGGTGGCCGTGCACGCGCCATCGCCCGTGATGTAAACCGGAGGATCACCGAGGACGACGGAGGCCACTCGCACTTCGCCCGGGCAAGCTAGAACATAGCTGCCGTGGTGGCCTTGCTCCGAGGGCTCCCGGAGCCTATGACACTTGAAGATCGTCGGGCCCATCGTGAGATCCGCATGCTGCTCGAGCATGCGGCGGCGCAGCAGTCAGAAAGCTCGCTGTCTCGGTGATGCGAGCTCAATGCCAGTCAACGCGTGTCTTCGGTACGACATGGCAGGGATGTATCCGTCCACCAAGCACCGCGTTACAGCAGGGGGCTTGCCATGGTCCTAGTGCATGAGCGTCTCGGCCCCAATCGTGACGCACATAACACCCTAGATGCCCTTAGGCACAGACGAGGGGACAAGAGAGAGGAGCTTGGCCACGGCTACCACTATCGTCACGCGTGGATGCTACGATAGCGGCGAGGACCAGAGCCCGAGCCCTGATCTATCGGGTCCCTAGGCTTTCGGCCGGCACATCCTCAAGCGACTTTCCCGCCGCAGTATCAACCACCAACCAACATCCCCAGAGTTATGTAGTTGTCTTGTGTGACTATCTTATATCTAAACTTGGTAGCATATTTCACTCTTGTGTGAGAGATCTATATTAGTTTTATCTATTCATTCATTGCTTTTAGATGACGTACGGGTTTGGGAGACAAATATTTATGGAACTTCTATTTATTTAGTGAGAGTAAGAAAGTGATATAAACATTCTCACTTACTACTACTTAGCTAGAGTGTAGTATGTCATATGAACATCAAGACATCCAAAAGGCAAGAAAAATGTAATGCAAAGTGGAAAGAAGAAAAATCATAGGCCATGACTTAAAAATGATAGTTCGTTTTCACGGCCCGACGCACACGCTCCTCACGCGCTCGACGAGCCCGTGACTACTTCCCATGTGGCTCCTCCCTCTCTCCCCACTAGCACTAGCGGCGGGGTTCTGGCGGCGGCACCTCCCCACGCGCACAACGTGGCCCTCCTCCCCGGCGCGCATGCAGCTCCTCTCTCTCCCCTCCGACAGCGGCGCCAGCGAGGTAGGCGGGTTCCTCCTGCTCCTCCTCCTTCTGGATCTGCGAGTTAGGGTTCCGGCGAGCTTCTCCTCTCTCTGTCTCATCTTTCCCAACTCCGGCGGGCTTAGAAGTGAAAGTTTGGAGGGAGGAAGGCTAGCCAGGTAGTTGGATGGTTGGAAGACAGTTAGAGCCCTTGGCGGTGGCGATCTAGCTTGGTCGGGGCGGTGGAGTTCCACGACCATGGCGGAGCTCTGGCGAAGCCCTAGCACACCGCGGCGTGGTGGTGGCGGCGGCGGGGGCGAGGGCCACCGGAGAGGAGTAGGGATGCCAGAGAGGAGGAGGGCAGGGGAGAGCGAGGTGCTAGCGTCGGAGAAGAAGGCAGCTGTGCGGGTCGCCTAAAAAACGACCGACTGTTTTTTTGAAGAATCGAAATTCAGAACAAAATTTAGCACGTACATACTGCAACCGTGGAGTATGAGTTTATCTGCAGTGCTACGAAGAGATTCCTTGATTGCTTCCACTTAGCATATAGCGGCACATATGTCATTTTTTTTTTTCTATTTAACGTCCACTAAAAGTGAACGGTGGATACAAAGCTAAATTTTTTAAGTGAATTTTTAAAAAAATAAAAGAGCATGTCTACCTGAGGTTCGAATGTTTGGGGGTTGGAACACTCGTTTTTTGCACTGTTTATCTTTCTCCTCGCCCCCGCCATTGGCCACCGACCCGCCGCGGCCGCGTTAACCCTAGCATAGCCGCGGAGGCCTCATTCTTCCCCTTCCCGATATCCGCAGCGATCTTCAGCATGGGCGCCACCGTCCCAATCTGGCCCAGCCGCCTCCAATGCTGCTAGGACCCTAACCTCCTGGCCGCCTGGCCAGCCCACCTCCCCAGAGCCCTTCTTTTAAGGCCACCGAACTTGGAGAAGTGTAACACGAGAGGCGGTATCTGCAGCCAATCGCAAAAAAACAGCAGATCTACAACCGTCGGCAGTGGATGACGGCTAGGAAGGAGTGCGAGCAGCACGAGAAACATTGGAGTGCTATATAGCTTTACCGAAATAAAAATTGTGGGTGTAGGGGCACAGTGGCGGGGGCCTATTTGGTTAGCCCCTTCTAAAGTTTAGTCGGTCACTTTTCACTCAAATACTATGTTTAAATGGGATAAATTGGCTTTAGCCAACTAGTCACTAAATTGTTGCTAAAAGAGACTAAACTTCACCTTTTAGTCATTTTAGAGCCAAACACCATGAGAAAAAGAGAGCCTCTTTTGACCTATTTTAGTCAACCAAAACAAACACCAAGTCATTAAAATTTAGTCGCTGGTTTAGGTGACTAAAGTTTAGGACAGAAAACCAAAGATCAGGAATTCTACTTTTTTTTTCTTTTTCATGTCCATTAATTGGCGTCATCTGAGCAAATTTTTTTTTCCAAGAGTCGGCGTCGTTTAAGCCAGGACCACAGTTTCACCTCGTCCCAGGCGCTCGCGGCTCCTCGTAGGAAGCGCGGCACTTGATGCGGTGCCGTTCTCCTGTTGCCCTCGGTTAGCCTTCACGAGTCACAAGCACACCACGCCGCCGCACCGCTGAGTCGCCACCGCACCACACCGCCGCGCCGCCGAGTCGTACCATGCCGCCGCGCCGCCGAGTTGTACCATGCCGCCGAGTCGCACCACGCCGCCGCCACGCCACGCTACCACGCTGCTGCATGCGATGGATCGCCAGGACGACGATGATGAGGTCCAGTACGTGCATGTTGTTCAATCTGCAGAAACCTGAAGACTACCAATAGTTCACAGAAACCTAAAGACTACCAACTGAAATCTGAAACCTGAAGCTCTTAAGTACAGATGCAGGATAAAAATTTTGCAGGCCGTCGGCAGCATCTGCTTCAAGTTCTGCAATGGAATCCCAGTCGATATTCTGGTCTACCTCTGATTCGGGAGGGTTTTCATTCAAGTCGAATTCTATTCCAGGCATATTTGCAGCATGAAGCAGAGAGGGGACCGAGCCGTAGCTCGGGTGGTGAGTCCTCCGGTGTGGAGGCTGCCGGTCACGGTTCGAGCGCGCTCGAACGCGTGATTTCCCACCGGGAACTGTTGTTCCCGAAATAATTCAGGTGCCTCTCGCGCAGACGTGCTACAATGGTTAAGTGACGTGCCCGTCATGCTCGGAGTATGGTGATCTTCGAGTATCTCTCAGTTGCGTTCGTTGTCTAGGTATAGTTATCGGTTTGTTCGTATACCGTGTGTGTGAGGTGTGCGTGTGTAGTGGTGTGTGTCTGTATCCGAATAGATTCTATAGCTTACTTAAGATGAGAGGCTAAAAAAAAAAAGCATGACGCAGAGAGAGACAGAGGTACAGAAACATGGCAATGGAATTGCCTCCATGCCAGCTTATATAGGCCATGTCTGTGGCTGGCAAAGGAAAAGGGCTCCGTAATTTTTAAAAGTTTCAAATTTTCCACGATGCTGCTGCATGCCATAGACGAGGGAGAGTGCGCGGCCAAATTTTCAGTCTTGCGAAGATGAAGTTTTCCGCTCGCGCGGGTGATAGATGGCGCGTTAACGGAGTTTTCCGCGGCGTTAGGCATGCTTACGTGGGGAAAACGAAACGGTGCCGGGTAATTAAGTTTACAGCTGCGATTAAATGGAAAGCACGCGAACGGAGAGGCCTCCTTGGTCTTGGTGCGGGAGGCTTAAACGTTGCCGATAAATGGACGGAGGGAGTACTGCTTTGCTTGTCGACCGCAGATGGCCGACGACGCCGAGGAGCATCAGAATAAGCGCTCGCTGACGGCGAGCGGCGACGGCAGCGTCAGCAAGAAGGCCAAGGCGCTGTCCGCCTCACCTAGCTGCCTGGTCTCCAGCGTCATACTGAAGGAGGAATCGGAGGGAGATGTTGCCCAAGGCGGAAGAGGTGTGGTCGCGGAGCAGGCCAATCCACCCATGGCGCTGCCGCGGATCAACGTCAGCTTGCAACCGCAGCTGCTTCACTGCGCCGCCACCGATTGCTACCGTCCCCTCAAGCCCCCCGTTTTCAAGGTAATGCCACTGCACCGATCGAGATGCTTCTACTAGTAGATGCGGAGAAATTTATCTTCTTTCTTACAAATTTCTTTGTGATTGCCCAGTGCGTCGCCGGGCACCGCCTGTGCAACAACTGCCGCGGCGACGGCCTTGCGGGCCACTGCCGCAAGTGCGACCGCGACACCTACTTCGTGCACTGCGGCCCGGACCTGGACGTCTACATCGGCGGCTTCAGGGTGGCGTGCCCCTTCAGGGACTACGGCTGCGACAGCTCCGTCGCCTACCACGAGAGCGACGCGCACCGGGACGCGTGCGCGTACGCGCCCTGCCGCTGCGCGCTGTGCCCCTTCAAGGCCTCCCCACCCGTGCTCCACGACCACCTCGCCGCCGACCATGCCTGGCCCCTGCACGCGGTCCCGTCCTACGGGAAGCTCCTCCACCTCTACGTCGCCGTGTCCGAGCCGCCGCACCGCCTCCTGGTCGTGGAGGGCGACGAGCGGCGCCTCTTCGTGCTGTCCGTGCGCGCGCGCGGCAAGGACATCTGGGCCGTCTCGCTGGCGTGCGTCAGGGCCAGCGCCAAGGCGGAGCCGCGGTACACGTACACGCTCTGGGCGGAGGCGCCGCCGCTGCCGGACATGCCCGCCAACATGGGGCGCTGGCTGGGGATGGAGACGGACGTGCCGAGCTGCGCAGTGCCCGGCGCCGGCGGCGGGGCCGCCGTGGAAGAGGAGGGGATGGCGCTGTGCGTGCTGACGGCGATGCTGGTCGGACCGCTGAAGGAGATTCATCTTAGAGTCCGCATCGACGTGGTCGAGCCATAGATCCAGGCCTCCGGTCTCGCGACGCTGTGCTAATTGCGTCATCATCATCTACCAAACTTTATTTTAGTTTTGATCTTTCTTGCAACTTGCGGAATTTCAGGCGTTGATATATGTGTTTTGATTGTTTCTTCTGGGTTGGCAGTGGCTGCAAATGTAGCAGCAGCTCATAACAGAATCACATCGTTGGAAGTGATTTCTCGCGAGAGGTAAAAATCTCCATCGTTGAACATTTGACTTCGATCTAGTCAAAATTGCAGCAGCCACCAAAGTTTATTATCGTGTACTCCCTCCGTCCTAAATATTTATCGTTTTCGCATCTAAGAAACAACTTTAATTAAATATATATTAAAAATATTAATATTTATGATACATAATTATTATCATTAGATAGATATTTGAATCTAATTTTTTAATAAATTTATTTACATGTATTTTTTATAAACTGAGTCAAATTATGTGCACGCAAACGATGACGACTACTGATGGAGCATGTATCGAAGCCTCAAATCTTACAGACAAACTCCTTGCTTGGTGCTGCATTATTCTTGAATCTCTTATCGGCAACGGCGATCTCCTGTGCAGTGCGTTGCTGGGCACTCAGCCTGCAGCACCTGCTTTCCGGCAACCATGCGGACGACCACCGGCGCGCCGTGCTTGCCCGTAGCCCGCCAGCGAGCACGCTTCGGCATGTCCGGTCCGCGTCTCCTACAGCCGACTGCACGCCCCCGTTGGGCAGGAGGACGACTGCCTGTTCCTCGTGTCGCTGCGCGCTCTCGGCGCGGTCACCGCGGTCTCGCTAGTGTGCCTGCGGGCAGAGCCGCGGCGGCACCCCAGGACGGCAGGCCCCCGAACGGCGACGACGGCGCCAGGGTAATCTATGGATTTTTGCGCCCGCTCGGTCAGCCGTCGATGTGCGGCGAAACTCTCGCCCTCTGACGAGCTCTGACCTGCTCCCGATGCCGCCACCACTCCCACGGAGGCCACAACCTACATATAGAGTAGACGAGCTCGGAGCTCCAGGAGACTGCAGTGATGGCCGGTGACCTGCATTCACGTTTGTTGCTAGCCGTGCTTCAGTCATTACTACAACTGCAACTGCAATTTAGCAGAATTCGTGCTAATTCAGTACTAGTGATTACTACTCACTGCATCAATCTCACCATGCCTGTGTCCAGTTCTTACTTCTTGGCCAGGTTCTAATCTGGAATTGGGGATTTCTAAGAACATCATGAAATGTAAAATGAAATTTGCGAGCGAGCACTCCAGGTAAGACGAACCATCCAGTGGAACATGTGAAAGGGACAACAAAATACAGTACATTCTCGAGCAGCTTGCTGAGCTACATAGTAGTAGTCCTAATCCACTGAGCAACATACTAGGGCCACGTTTAGTTCGACGGATTCGGCGCCGCCGGACTTACCGTGCAACACTGTAGCGCACTGTAGCATTTCGTTTGTGTTTGGTAATAATTATCCAAACGTTGACTAATTAGGTTCAAAACGTTCGTCTCGCAAAATACAACCTAACTGTGCAAATTAGTTTTTGATTTCCTCTACATTTAATACTCCATACATATACCACAAGTTTGATGTGACAGAAAATCTTCTTTTTGTATAGTGCAAAAGTCGGGAGTTGAAAGCACCTAAACAGGGCCTAGACTACTAGTCCTTCCATGGTCAAGCCATGGACAAAAGAAGCCAATCCTAACATATCCAACAACTACACAGCGCCATCGTTCATTCTTACAGCATGAAGCACGATTCGTCGCGTTCATGTCTGCGCCTTGTCGATTCTAACGTTGAGGTGCAGCTCCTTGGATGGCCCGTGCAGCATCTTGCGCGGCACTAGTAGTGCCGCGGCGACTTTGGCCTCCGTGTCCGTGGCCGCGGCCTCCCCGGCCACCGCACTGCTCGGCACCTCCATCTCCACCGAGACGTTCGGCACCTTGCCGGACGCCGCGGCTGCGCTCCCACTCGCCGACATCTTGCACGTGTAGTGCGGCCCCGCCGCGGCATTCGCCCTCAGGGACACCAGCGAGACGCCGCGGTGCGCCCCCACGGACACGACGAACACGCGCCCGTCCTCCATCGCCACCAGCAGGCACCGCGGCTTTGACGCCGGCAGCTGGAGTTGGCATGCCTTGCCGCAGTCGATGATGTTTACGGGCCAGGAATGCGTGGCCCTTAGGTGGTAGCTTAACCACGCCGGCGAGCCGAAGAAGGCGCAGCCGGGCTCCGGGCAGCGGCAGGGCGCGTGTGGGCACTTGGGCTGGTGGTCACCCATCTCGTACAAGGGTACGGAGCTAGGGCAGCCGAACACGACGTAGGGGCACATGGCCCTGGTCGAGCGGACGACGTCTTCCAGCGGGAAGTTGCGGCTGTACCCACCGGATTGGGCGCACCTGTAGCACCGTTCCTTGTCGGCGAGCTGGCCATGACAGGCACCGCAAGCCAAGTGCCCGGCGGCGCACTGCAAAAGCTCGACTTGCTCAAGAGAATGCAAACAAGAAGTGACTAATTACTAAAGCGGCCATACCTGGAAGATGGGAGGCTTCAAGGGGTGGGTACAAACGGGGCACTGAAACTTGGCCTTGTCAATGCTCACCATACAGGGCACTAAAGGAGCCACGGGCGGATCTACTCTCGCCTTCTTGCTGTTCTTTTGCTCGCCCGTCTCCATTGTCGGAAATACGGCGACGGGGGCTCTCTCAAGTCTCAACCAACCACCTCGCCGCAGGCTGCAAACTCAAAGACAATGGTCAATTGTGTTTGTGTGTGCGTACGTGCGGTGCGGTTTCTCAGAAAATAGTGGTGAAGAAAAGCTTCAGCGGGGAAAAAAAGGCACTACTCAGGAGCAAGATGAATCAACATTAGACAATTCGTTTCAAAAGAAACGAAAAAAAAACAGAGAGGAAAATGGTACTCTGATCCAAGGAAAGCATCAAGAGAAAACATGGTTAGTAAATAAAGAGACTGAAAAAGAAACTTGCAAGGATCAAACGAGAAGAGACGAATGAAAACCTTAACTACTAGCAGCTGTACAAGAACTGGAATGTGACCAAGAAGAACTGAAGAACTCGGAAGAAGCAGGAAAACGAGACTGACAGCCAGAGGTGGCCAGATCCAGCTGTTCGGAATCACTTACCTGGTCTTCGCAATCACCTTGGATCGGAGTTGGACTGGATCCGGATTCGGAGCTTGCTTCAGATCAGCGACAGGAAAGATGGAATCAGAGGGGGGAGAATGGAAAAGATTGTGAATTTGGAGAGGATAAGAAAGGGGGAACCTGCTAACAGATGGGAATATGAACGTACCTGCAAATGAAAGGAGGGGAAGATGAGAGGTGACCTGAGCACCCGCGACATTTTTGCCTGCTCCGCGCCAATTTTTCGCGCCCGCGCGTTTTTTCGCTCGCTCGCGTGCTCGCCTTGCCGCAGGGCTGGGTGACGATCGGTTCCGCGCGTTCGGCTCTATCTTAACCAGCCGAAAGTCTGTCTCGGCTGGTTTAGAAGTTCGAGCCGGCTTATTTAGCTTACGAGTCGAACATAAAAAAGAACACATAAAATATTATATATATATATATATATGGAGCTTGAGAATTGTAATAATAAAAAATAACTCATCCATAAGTTTTTAGATCGAATAAATTAATATACAATGACATATATACAAGTATAACGTCAACGGAAGCTAGACCAGTTGGTCGACGCTTCCTACGATACTCCTCATGTTCTGAGTTCGATCCCCTCGAGGGCAGATTTTAGACCTGAGGGTAAAAAATCCCCTCATCTGTCCCACGTCAAAAAATCCCTTCGTCTGTCCCACGCCAAAGTACATGTCTGTGGTCGTTCTGTCTCACGGGAATACGGTGTCACTGTATATGAGTGCGTGAGAATGTTTTTTTCTTAATAAATACCCAGTGGGACGTCGTCCCCCACGGATCGAGTTTTTTTTATATACAAGTGTAACCATATATTGTAGTATACTATGTCATACATCCATAGTCCATACACTATATCATGCATAATATATCCCTAATCTATTATTTCTTATCCATAGATCTATTTAAAACCAAGTGATAGAGTCGTAGTAATCACAAGTTTACAGGGTCTAGTCTAGCTATCAATCAATTGTAAAGTACAAAGCATCAAGTCATACAAAACTAGTATAAGTTTAAGGATAACAGCTTTGGCTCGTTAGGCTAGCTCGAGCCAGCTCGCGAAGTGGCTCATTAGCTACACGAGCTAAAATGTTGGCTTAGCTCATTGAAAAAAAATAAACGAGCCAAACCGAGTCAAGCCACCAATGAGCTGAGTCGAGCGAGGTGCGAGCTTTTCGACCGGCCCTACGTGCCGGTGCGGGAGAGCCGAATCGCCCTGCATGGCGAGCTTTCCCTTGCCTGCAAAGGTGAGTTTACCTGGCAAAGTGAGTTTTTGGATGAGTACCAAACGGATATCCTTGCCCAACAAAGCTAAGTGGGCAATAACATGGCAAAGTGAGTTCTTGGATAAGGCCTACTCTCTTATGTGTTGTCTTATGATATTAGCTGTCCCTGGCTCACCCAAGACTCAACTGAAAAACTAAGGCCTCCCAATATTTTTTTCTATTTGTGTGTTTTCTAAATGAACTCCATTTTGGGCACGTTTCCCATCACTTCTTCAATAACCTCAAGAGTTGTTTAGAGGTGTGTGTCACTCGGATATTTTTCAAAGAGTTTTAGATGAAGCTTCTAGAAACATGCTCTCACAAAGAAATAGACGAAGATAATTAGATGAAGCTAAATGGAGTGGGTTGGCCCAACAATGTGCATGGAGGTCGCATTGGCCTCCTTGCAGGGAGGGGCAACGACACACGAGGGCGCGCGACTCAGCGTTCAGGTCACACGACCATCGATCGGGGGCTTGAGTAAGCCTGGGCAAAATACCCGATACCCATTACCCGTACCCGAATTACCCGAACCCGGACCCGAATTACCCGAACCCGAGGTACCCGATCCCAAATTCGGATAGCGATTTTGATTACCCGAAATTAGTTTGGGTAATTCGGGTAATATCCCCTGGTACCCAAACTACCCGAACTACCCAAAGATTTGTTTTTGTCTTTGTATTTATCATGTGTTGTTAGCTGAACCATTTAACTTAGCACTTTATTAGAATATAATTCTCTCTATTTGAATGAGTGACTGTAATATATTATTCTCTACAAATTGCTATTGAAATTCTATACAAATTGCTGCTGAAATTATGTATAGATCGCTACTGAAATTTAGTGTAGTTTGTTGTTTTCTGTAAATTTGGGTATATCGGGTAATACCCGAACCCGAATTATCGGGTACCCGAATTTGCGGGTAGTGTTTTTTTCGGAGGTAATATCGGGTAGCAATTTTCATTACCCGAATTTTGAATTACCCGAATTATCCGACCCGAAAAAATCGGGTAACCCGAACGCCCAGGCTTAGGCTTGAGTGTGGGTATGGCAGCCGGAAGTAGGGGCCGCTCGGGCGCACAAGTGCGAGGGCGCGATGAAGCTCAAGGGGAGTCGGGTTCTGGGAGATGCATGGATGGCGGAGCACATAGTAAGAAAGAAAAAGAAATGGGATATACACGAAAAAAGAGAGAATAGTGTTATGGTCATTTCATTCTTTTTATCTACCATGAAGAGCTATTGTGTCAAACTGTTCATAAGAACAGATTCAACTCTAATGATATAGCTGCTCAGGGAGCTCAAGTAAAAAAAATGTTATCTCAATATTTTACGATTTAATATAGGCTCCCTATCAGCAAATATAAGTAACTTTCATAACTTTTTATAATACATAAGTTATTTTCATATTTTTATAATAAATATCCATGATACTACTTGCTAGATTTTATAAACCATTATACAAAACAATGGATCAAACAAACATTTTGCTGTCCGTGCTAAATTGTTGAAAGGAAATGTCAAGTATACTCTCTCGTTCACAAAAAAAATGGAATTCATATTCTAGGAGTTAAATAATTCTAAGTTTAACCAAATATAATAAAAATATCAATACTTATGATGTGTAATAAGTATCACTGGATCAATGATGAATATTTTCATAGTAAATTTATTTGAAGATACAAATATTAATACCATTTTTAGCAAACCTGGTTAAGGGCGTATTTGGTTGCGCTCCAGCTTCGGCACCAGAGCCACACCAAATAGCCATAGGAGGAGGAGCACTTCTGCTGTTATGTGCCACAGACAGAGGAGGCGGAGCCTTTTTGGTGTACGGAGGTGGAGCCACGATTTGTTGCTCTAGCTTCGGCTCTAGCAAAAAAGCGGGGTAGGTGGAGTCCCGCCAAACACACTCTAAATATGACATTAGTGTTCTTTTTTTGCTCCGGCTCTGGCTCCGACGAAAAAGTGGGGCGGGTGGAGCCCCGCCAGACACACTCTAAATATAACATTGTTAGATTACTCGGAAAATGAAAATTCTTTTTTTTTCTTAAGACAGAGGGAGTATTCATAGGCGTATAGTTATATTCCATCCGTCCCAAAATAAGTGTTGCTATAGTTTTCATATCAATCAAACTTTCTTAAGTTTGACTGGATTTATAATAATTATTATCAATATTTTTATCTCTAAATAAGTTTATTATTAAAAATAGGTACAAAGATCCAGTCTAATGATCGCCATGTTCGCTTGACTTATAAGCCGTACGCCCGTACTTTTTCAGCCAATGAACATTATTTTTCTCTCACAATAAATCAGCCAACAGTACTTTCAGCTATGACTTATCAGCCCAGCGAACATGACAGATATTAATATACTATAAATATTAATATTTTTTATATATTTAGTCAAATTTTAAAACGTTTGAGAAGAAAACTACATTTATTTTGAGATCAAGGGACTATTTGCTATCCAAAATCCCATGGAAGACGTGACGCGTCTAGACACTAGAGACTAGAATCACAGTTTGAGACGATGGGCGCGGAGCAAGCAAAACATTTGCGCAGGTAGGCAGCGCCTCGGGAGTCAGGACACGACGGTGCGGCACAGTGGGGACCATGCGATGCGATGCTTGCGTCCCTGCCAGCCCGCAGCCGGCGAAGCCTGCGGACTCCAGTCCTCTACTAGGATGGCACGTTGCTGTACCAATTCACAGCCAATGTGCAATCCACTGGAGAAAGCGAGAAACCGTCACACATCTCAACCACAGTTCGATGATTCCAGGCTTCAGAGCTTTGCCCATGAATGGCAGCAGCCTAACATTAACATCAAGACCCATTTGTTAGAGTTCCAACCGGCTCTGGCTTTTCTGACGCATTTATTATTCATACACTATTTATAGAAACTCTTTTTCTCTCTTCTCTTTCCTCCTCTCACAAAGTCACTGTGGGTAGGTGAAGTCCAAAAAAAAAAAAGGCAAAGTGGCTTCACTTGCTCCCATGGCTCCATGAGAGGAGAGAGAAAATTGCCCGTTCGCCTCGCTGAAAAAAATACGAATTATAAGAGAAACGAACGGAGCCAATGAGCTCCTGTGAACCATGCACGAACAATGAATGCGCCAGAACAATGAATGCGCCAGGGAAGCTAGAGCCGGTCAGAGCCCTACCTATACATGTGCTAGCTATTGAAACAGACAAACAGTATCACAGCGTTAGCTGAACGCATTATACATGGGGCAGCTGTTCAGTGGATTAAGCTTACACATTAGCTGAACGCTGAAAACAAAAGACAACGGGAATACGGTTACTATCCATCCAGAAACAGCATAAGGAGTTAGTGTCTCACAAATTTAGTTAAACAGTTAAGAAACTATTCATGGCTATGATGGGTAAGGAACTTGCTACCACAGCCATAGTAGCTACTCAAGATGCATCCAGTCTTCTAAATTCTACCAACGATATTCGACATGCAACTATCCCAACGATATTCAACATGCAACTATCCCAACTTTAGTCCAGTTCCTGCAACACCAAAAGTCTCAGGCCACCACTTTTTGCCAACATGTCGACGCGATCAATGATGCACAGCACACTTGATCTTCTCAATACTAACGTTGATTGTCAGTTCGTCAGTCGATTCATCAACTAGATCACGAGGCACCAGCAGGAAGAACCTGCTTCACAGTTGAAACCCACCATGAATTGAGCAGCTCGCCACATGAGGATCCATCTGAAAAACATACCTCCCCTTGTCAGCTTCAGCGCGGTGGACAGCTGAGATCTTGGATGAATAGCATGACCCGGACTCATGGGGCCTGATGCAGACCGTGGCGAGAGCATTGCCAATGTGGACACAGGTGTTCACCATGAGGAACATGGACTGGTCCTCCCCGACCAGGAGCACGAACCGGCTATGCCGTGGGATGGAAATCCTCTGCGCCTTGTCATAATGGAAGTTTGTGGGAGACCATTTGTGCTCGGCGACAAAGTGATTGAGGAGCGATGCTGTTGATCCTTCAAATGAGCAGCCATCTTCTGGGCAGAAGCATGGAGCATGCATGCATGCCTTCTCATGCTTCCCTTTCTGGTAGTATGTGATGTACTTGTCACATCCAAAATTTGAGTTTGAGCATGGCACCTTGACAGCATCGGCCATTTGTTCAATTGCAAAGCAGCGGTTGAAGCCAATTGCTTGGAAGCAGGTGGGACATAAGTTGGAGCGAAGTTTTCCGCGGCAAGCAAAACACAAAACATGCCCGACCTCACACTGAAGATGAAGAAAATCAGCACGTTATTCAAACAAAAAATGAATGATAAGAGGACAGAAAATTTGGAATGGATACACAAAAGAGAGCAATGCATATTTAGTGCTTTCATTTCATCAAACATCTTTCAAACAGAAAAGAATCTATACCTACTTTTATACAAACAGAAAATAATCTATATAAAAGATCATAAGAAAAACACCACAAATCATCTCTCAAAAATATATTCATAACATCATATGCCAAGTTTTTTCTTGTCTTCGGAGAGGATACTGTCCTCAGAAAAAAAAAGGTCATGCAATGGCTTCTTCGAGTGTCCCACATGGCAAGTTTTTATTCATAATACTTTCAACTATATGACACATAACTAAGTCTAGAACATACAAGGTCAAAATAAAATACGCAGCTCATCAGTTGTGTACTCAAACTTACTGAAAATTGAGGTATCTCTTGTTCTGACTCCCTGACAATGGGATCCTAGAAGGTTATAGGCACCAGCGGAGCAGCAATCAATCAACTAATAAGGATCCTTATGCCATCAAATGTCATTCCATTGATGTATATGCATTATAAGTTATAAAATCTAGGTACACATGACACGATGATGCCTTCACCTTATTTTCTAAGGTCAAAGAAACCACTTCCATTTAACTTGGGAGTTTTGCTCCGGTGGACCTTTCAAAAAGGATTGCACGAATCTTGAAACAACCTGATAATTATTTTAATTAATTTGGTAATGGGTAGCTTACCCGTGTCCAAAATCCAAACCCAGCCCTAGTAGCCCACCTAATGGTTTCTATCCGATAATTCTGAACCTAGATTGGGCATTGCCCGTGCGGACAGATGGTGGCGGCGGTGCCACCAGCGATAGAGGGTCCAGGTCCATCACCCTGCCGCCGCATCTCCAGCCTCCTTCGCTGTGCCCTGCACAACAGTGCCATCGAATTGAAGGCCGCCGCCATAGCCGTCAGCTGCGCCACACCACACAATGGGTGCCTCCACGAGAGGCGAAGCGGCAAGGGGAGACCATTGCCAATGGATATAATCACACAAGCACTAAGGCTTAAGCTAAACTTGCAGCTCGGATCAGGTGCATGGAGTTCATTTGCCTTCAATGGCTGAAAAAGTTTGGTTGAGCATTTGTGAGATTTGAGTGTGTTGTTTTGACTTGATGTAATGTCAGCGAATTTTCTTATTGAGCCTCTACTGACTGAGAAGTTCTAAATTGGGATTGACATTTGCTATAAGCAAAAGGGTTTGGCTTTAAGTTGTGCAGTGGTTCAGAAGTGGATTTCTAGGTGGCTAATATTATTTCTGTTTCTTATAAGTTATAGTAACCCTTCTGTGTGATTTTTTCTACTAATAAGAGATTATACTGTGTAATGGTTTGTCAATTGTGTTTCATGTTTTCTCCATACTAGACTGAATTTTCTTGCCTCAACATTCATATCTGAACAGGCATGCAGTGGGGAAGCAAGGTCCAATTGTGCTTGATCTGAAACCGTTGGCTTTGGACCCAAAGGAAAAAGTATGGACAAAGTCTATATGATCATGATACAGCATGTTCTTGTGCGATCATGCTCATCAATAGGCCATCGGCCAAAGGGCGCCTAGCTCAGTCGGTTAGGTGACCCAGCGGCACTCCTCAGGTCCTGGGTTCGACTCCCCGTGGGAGCGGATTTCAGGCTGAGGTTAAAAAAATCCCCTCGCCCATCCCCATGTGCCAAAGCACAGTGGAAGGCTCCGGCCCGGTTCTCACAGGGTTACGGCACCTCCTGCGTCAGGATGGGGGCGGGGGTTCGGGGGTTTTCTTGATCTGTGTGAGAAGATCTTCTTCTTAAACGGAAAACCCGGGGGCCGTCATAACCCCCCGCAGGTCGAGTTTTTTTTTTTTCAATAGGCCATCAGTTCTGAAGTGAATCTCAGGACGTTGTGCAAGCTGTTCAAGGTGTATGTTGCTGACTATATGTTATTACTACATTGAAATGAGGCTCTCAGGGAGCTTCCATCTCGTGGTAAGAGTGGATAGCAGCGACGTCGACTGAGTGGATAGTGGCAGTACGGGCATGGGCGCTGGTGCTGGCGCAAGTGAAATCAAATTGGAGGAGGTTGCTATTCTGAATTACGCGTACACAAAGCTCTTGGACCTAACCTCAATGTGGAATATGGGTGTGGCTGCAAGCCAACTAAACAATGTGAAGCCATGTTTTGTCTTGGAATTTGGCTTTGCTGGTAGTCTCTTTGGATTGTTTAGCTAGGTGAACATACCTTGTACAAACAACAATCATTTCCTAATCTTTTGTCAGGTTAGGTGGAGCTGTACTGATCTGCAGACGCTTTCACTATGTGGAAGTATAAATGATCTTTATCAAGTTTATCAGATAGGTTTTCATTTCAAATGTTACCTTGTACAGCATCAAGTTGTGCTCTCTGAGTGCTTTCATCATAAATGAAAAAGCAAACCATTTCCTGTGGGATCACTATTGACCTACCTCAGTATTTTCTGTTGGAGGAGTATTTGTATATATTTCCATGTTTGAAAATCAGTAATTTTAAAGAGCTTATACAACATGAGCAGAGGCAAATATGCTTTACATACTAAGATAGAATTGTAAAGGTCATGTACAACAAGAGTTTGTCTATATCTTATAATGTTCCTTGCACCAACTCTAAAACTGAATGAACCTTGCAGCTTTTAAACTGAATGAATTTCAGAACCCATGTCCTTATATTCCCCAGGATATAAGCTCTGAATTTTGACACTTTTTTTCTTCTATATATCAGAGACTTAGAACTATGTGAATTTGAAGAAAGCAGCCCCATAGAAATAAATTGATCTAGTACTTCCATACCAATAAAAAATCACACAAACCACTAAAATTTACATAACTAAAACAAAACCTGCACCTACATGTCTTAAATTACTTGAATATGAAGCTAAAACTAAGAGTAGCTATTGTGCGGGCAGCAGCACAATGGAGGACCCTCTGTCACTGGATGGCGTTGCCATCCTCCTGTCCGTACGCACAGCGCACAATGCGGCCTACAAAGGAAAATAAAACTCAATGGCCAATCTAGGTTCAGAGTTGTGCGAGTTGGTCTTGGATCTGGATCTGGATCGGGTATGGGTAGGGCCGAATCCAAACATTACCCATTTCAAAATTAATTAAATTAATTACCAGGTTGCTTTAAGATTCGTGCAATCTTTTTCTTTGGAAGGTCTACTGGAGCAAAACTCTTAACCTGGTTATGTAATAATTATTTAAAGATTAGTTGGGTTTTGGAGCCAACCTACACTAGTGGAGTGTAGAATTGGCAATCCTCCCTATGTTATCTTCTTCCCCTCTCCAATAATGAACCAAAACTAAAGTTCACAGCCCATCATGTTTGCTCACTGCCCAATCTAGAAAAACAATTATCATTTTGAGAACCAAGACCAGTGTATTAAGAACTTGTACTGTTTCAAGCTACGTCATCATATATCATCAAAATGAGCTAAATAATATTATTACCCCTCTTACCCTTTAAGTGCTATCCAGGCCAGTCTCAGCATTAGTAAAGGAGTTCACATATATTCTTAGGGAGGAGAGCAAACAAAATGCATACTTCCCCCCACATATTGAATCAAGCAAGTTTCAGGATGAAGTGTCAATCCACTGATATACAATGCCTTGTAAATTATGCGAATGCAGGAAGATGTATTCACCTTAATTATAAGGCCTAAAGAAAAAAAATCCATCTAACTTGGTAATTTAATATTGCTTATCAATTCGAATGGATTTTGGAACCAAAAAACATTAGTGGCATAACCCTCCAGGGTATTATCTTTCTCCCTATATGGTAATGGTAATGTTTAATGAACCAAAACTGCAGGCCAGAGCCAATCATCTCTGCCCAAAGTGATATAGATGACATCCAGAATAATACTTCCTAATCAAGACCACAAATATAAGGAGTTGTACTGTGTCAAATATCCATCATATCCATATCATCAGGTGAGCAATGCAAAGAGCAAAGTATAGCATTCTCTCACTAATTTCCAGAGCTATCCAGGCCAGTCTCAACACTAGGGGGAAAAAACTTTTACGCACACTGTTAGGAAGGACTAAAGGAGAACCGGCAAAATGCTCGGTACCTCACACATTAAGAAGCAAGTATGTTTTGGAAAAAAAAAACAAACGGAGCAGCAAGAAGTAGTATACTAGCAGCAGATGCAACAAATGGTGCGTGCGGTGATCACCTGGAAGATGGACGGCCTGAGGGGCTCCGAGCAGAAGATGCGGTCAAGAACTCGGGGGTCCAACTTGGCAAAGATCTCGCAGTCCGGTCGCCCCGCGTCTCCTTGTCCACCTTGTTTTGGTCCTCCAACCGTCTCCGCCGCCATTTGCGCTCGCCGTTCCTGGCCCGGTTTCTCGGAGCAAGTCGCCGACGTCTTCGCCCGGCCTCCCTCTTCTTCCGCGCTGGAAAGGCACCTCCCCCTCCTTTGACGGGTCCGCGGCGGCATTGCTTGCTACCACGGAGACGGAGCAGATGAGACCAGGACGGTTCGATGTGAGAGGACAGAGGAGCTGAGGAGGAGGAGGAGGAAGAGAAACCAAACCAAGTTCAGTGAGGCCCCTCCGAGAAGAAGGGGAAGAAGTCATGCGCAGTCGAGCCACGTTTGGACGACGGCGTAACACTGTCTCTGTTAACCACGACCTAGAAAATACAAGCAGCATTCGTTCTATGAGTAGCACGGTAGAAGACTGAAGGTTCTATACCTATTTTTTATCTTCTTCATCGATAAAATCTAAAAGATATACTTAAATTTAGATTATGGCTCTCCTAGCATTTAAAATAGGTCTTCCATACAAATATTAGGTTAGAAACTTATTTTAAATTTGAGTTCCGCAATTGGTCTCCTATCAGATACAGTCTAATAAATGAGGTAGACAACTTTTATTTTATTTTTTTGGAAAATTATGCCACACCCACACCACACCTAAACGTTGTTGGTAGCTAGGCCTACCCATATATTTTTGGGGAATTTTGCTCAGGGACATTGCAAAAAGGTCTAATATGCTGTTGGACACCGCCAAATCTAAAATATGTTCAGTACCATTATGAAATCATGATTCTTGGCTGCTGGACACCGCACTCATTAAAATATTCATTTTTCATGGTTTGAGAGAGAAAGGGCGCTGAATAGACGAAATTGCCCCTACTAGTCATCTTCCACCTCCGTCTGTCTGCCATGGCTCAATGCTGTGCACGTTTGGGTGGGGGGTGGGGGTGGGAGGCGCTCCGGCCAGGCACTCGCTAGACTAGCGGAGCTGCAAGCCGTCCCGCCCGTGGCCTGCTCCCTCTGATCCTTGGCCTTGCCGACGTCGTGCTGGGGGCGGGCAGGGCCTCGCCGAGGGTGGGCTCGCCGGAGCCCAGACAAGCTCAGTCCTCGTCCGTCTCAGGCGTAGGTGGATGCGGTGGGGCTCTTTCGGACAGCATCAGTCATGCGCTCGCCTTCTGCCTCGCCACGGCCAACGTCGGAGCTCAGAAAAGCTCGACGCGGTCCTCGTCGGTCGGAGACCCAGGCTGTAACACCCTAGGTGTTTGGCTCCCACAAAAATTGCATTTCATTTCATAAACATGTGCATCATCTATCTCATTATGCCATTGTACTGAAATATGTATATGCAACATTCTCAATTATATTTGTTTCATACTTGATTGCTTGTGAATGGTAGTAGTGCAACATGTGAATGCAACATGAGTTTCTCATACCTTGAAACATGGCAACATGGTAGTAATATGACAAGTTTAAAATTACAACAAAGTCATGAAACATGTGAAATATGGAATTGCAACATTAGGGTAAATTGAGTGTTTTGTTGTTTCATCACATGTGATCTTTAGAAGTTGGTGTAGCACTTGTGTAGAGTGGTTAATTATGGTCTAATACACCTTAACTACACTTAGGGTAATTGATGGGACATTGTTCATGTGGACCAAAATGACTAAATTGCCCTCTAGGTGGAGGTTTGACTTAGGGTGACCTATAGAGTGCCGATGTTTGACTGATTCAAAAGTCCAACCTAGAGACCTTGCATGGATGTGCACCCTTTACCAAAGTTGTAGCCAATTTATCAAGGAACAAAAGTTATTTTATGACCAACTCATGAAAATGTGTGGAAACAGTCTCAAACATGGCCCACAAGTCAGAATTGGGGTTGAATTCTACACTTAGAATTTTTCTAAGTCCAAGAGTGGATTTTCAGTTTCTTGTATCATTGTTTGGAGCCTTGTATCTCCCTAACCAGGCCGAACCAACTCGAGCTCCAATTGACAAAGTTGTAGTCCTCACTTAGATCTTCAATTTTGTCAACTATACCATGAACCAGATCGCCATAGTTTGGGAGATATTGATCGCCAAAGTCATGCTGTCAGTCGTGCCATCAGACTTCGATTCAGCCGTTTCAGAAAACCGTCAGAGCACGCCGTGGCCGACCGGTTCAGGGGCTGACCACCGCGTGGCGTGCATGCTCTGCTAGCGTCTCCACGTCATGCGTCCGTGCTCCTAGATGAAGCCAGCGCCTTGCTCACTCTCTCTTCATCTCGCCATTTCACCCTCTACCATCCTCTTCCACGCGAGCGCGGCGACCGGGAAGTTGTGGCCGCCGCCGAGCCAAATCCCCCTCAACCGAGCACCATTGTCCGATTCCTCTGAACCACAGCACCACCATGAGCTCCTCCACGTCCACATCCTCGACCTCACCGTCATCTTGTTTTCGCCTCAGGTAGAACTCAACGTGAAGGCGGCTCCACCGGGTTGCCATGACCGCCGCCGGCCGAGCTCGCACGTGGCTATGCCGCTCGAGCCTCTTGCTGCCTCCTTTTTCCCTTGCTTTAGGTCCTGTTAGTGATGCTGATGCTCGTAGGGTCGACCACTAGGGCCGTGACGCCGTCGGTTCATCGGAGCTGGCCAACCCGTGGCCGTGCGCCGCCATGGCCGTCGCCACTTCCTCTAGCCGCTGGAATAGCTATAATTGATGGTATCCCTAGGTGCGCGTGGGTGAGGCGAACACGTTGGCACCGATGGCCTCGCTGGAGCTGCCACCGGCGACGAGCTACGCCGTCGTCCTTCTTTCCTCCCCTGTCTGTCTCTCTGACATGCGGGGTCCGCTCGTCAGCAGCCGCGCGTAGGCGAGAGCCGGCGTGGGTCGCGCCGTGCTTCTGGGCCATGCTGAGCGCTGACACGCGCGCGCGTTGTGGGACCGCTGAGTCTTTCCGGGCCGACCCAGTAGCTGGTTAGGTTTTCCTATTTTTGTTTTGTTTTATTCTTTTTCACTAGATTTGAGTACATATTCAAAAATGTGTATCTCTTAGTTGGTAGATCCAAATGATGTGGTTCCAATTTTGTTGAGTTCCTGGTAATGTCTAGTTTATATTAAAAATATAATTTATGCCATGTTCTGTTATGAAAAATGGAGTTGCTAATTATCTCTTTTAATCATGTGGGAAATAGGGGTAATTATATCTTTTTCTGTGTAGCTCCAAATGGCATGAAATTTTTATGGTGTATTGCTCATATCATGAATAGCTTGTAGTTAAATTTTCATATATTTTGGACACTGTATGTAGGAGTTAGGTAATTCTCTTGTTTGCATGGATGGATCTTGTGTGAATTTTCATAATTTTTCTATAGATCCAGTAAAGGTAAAATTTGGTGAGTGCTATTCTTATGCTAGAATGATACTAGGAAAAATGTGAAATCTATTGCTTGACACTTTCTAATAGGGTTTCCTAATTATGTTAGAAATAGATCCTGCCATCTAGTTATTTTTGATACAGCAAGTTCTGTTTGTTCCAATTGCTGTGAAATTTTTATGGTAGTCTAGGTGAAGCAAGAGGTAGCTACTGTAATATTTGTAGATTTTTCTGTATAGTTTTACTATATGTTGCTTTAATCACCTAATTAACTAAATAAATTAGAAAAGGACATTAAATAATTTATTTAGAAGTTGGCACTATACTTTCTGATGTTCCTCTGGTATGCACAACAAGTTGGTAAACTTGGTTTGGTCCAAGTATGCTTTTGCATCATCACTAAATAATTAATTTAGTAAACCTGTCATTTCTGGACAGATTCTATGTTTACTTGATTTCGATTTGGTTAACGTAAGAATCATGCTTTGATGTTTAAAAATGAATTGTAGAGAATTTCATAAGCTTTCCAAAATGTCCTCTTGCAAGGCATTTGAAATTGTAGAACTCTTGTTATGATTGAATTAAGGAACTGCTAGTTTGCATATGAAATCGTAACTGTTGATTTAAGTATGCCTTTACTATTCCTAAGCTTGTGGTAATGTTCCTAGGTGTTAGGCCTTTAACTGAAGATGAGCATCTTTACCTTAGGTTATGCAAGTTAGGTAAGTTGATCTTATTCTTCAAGTTAAGTTAGATACATGTTTTAAAGTGATTTGAATAGAGCTATTCTTAATCGGTAAACGAGTGTCCAGTGATGTTTTCATTAAACACTTACTGTGATCCATTTATCATGAGCATCATGTCATTCCTTATGCATCCATGATATTTATCTTGTGCATCGGCATGCAATAGGTGTACCAGAAAGAGTGACACTGCTGGAATTCGAGGAACCGAGCGGGGAGCAGCAGCAACCAACACCGGAGGTTCAGGAGGTGCAACCCTCGGGAGAAGTGCCAGACGAGGTTGCCAGTTGAGTGCCCGGATCACCGTCCGTGTAACTTTGTGAAAGGCAAGCCCTGGAGCATATTAAGCCTCCTAATTTTCGAAATGCAATTAAAGTATTACTATTACATATATATTGTTGCATTAAGTTAGGTGTTGGATGCAAACACTTGCTGCATTGGTTATCCAATTCTTGTCCAGATATTGATACCCTGAATCCTATGTAGCTTAGGCTCGTGTAGTGCTTAGCCCTGCTTAAACGCGGTAGAAGTCAGGTGATTTCCTCTCACCTACGAGATATAGGAATATACATATGGCACAGTTGGCTATATTTGCTATCATGGAAAAGAACATGTCTTAATTTGAAATGAAGACCGGGCGAAGGCTTGCCAGTTTGTAGTGACTCCGTCTGTGTCGCTTAAGGACTGAATCTTGGAGCCTTTCCTGTTCATGTTGAACGCATGCCTCTATCTTAGTTGGCCGTGTCTGAAGATCGACCACGAAGCCGAGTAGCTCACCTCAGGCCGGGAGTCGATAAGTATAAAGTACGCCTCGGAAGGGAGCCGTAGGCGTGAGTCCAAGGGCAGGTGATTTAAAAGTCCTAATCGTCCTGGCTAGAAGGGTAATCCCTGAGAGTGCTGGCGCTGATCGAACCCGTGAATTTGGTTCCTGAGTTATCCTAAAGGTGACCCACGACTACCCTTGCAAAGTATGCCAGGGTGAGAGTTAGGAATACCCCCTCAGCTGAGTTGTAATTCGATTCGAGTCGCCGTCTCTCCCGGTTAGTGAGAACTTGACGGGCTTATCTCCAAAGTAGATACACTAAATAACAATAATGGTTCAGAAAAGATGATATGATGATGACAGCCTTATTATACCTGCTATGGTTAATATTGTTTGCTCCTAATAAGTGAGTGCTCTAGTACAGGTGCTAATCTAGTGGATAGGTAAATGATGATAAACTTGATGCTAAGTTTAAATTAGTCACTATATTCATAAGCTCTTTTATGCAACTGTGTCAAGCTAGCCCACCTCATAAGCCTTGCATGACCCTTGGTGTCTTTTATTTCTGGTTTTGACGGGTAAGTCTAGCTGAGTACCTTCTCGTACTCAGGGTTTATCTCCCACCTGTTGCAGATGACCAGTTCTACTTTGGTTGCTGCAAGTATTGTCCTTCTCCCGGCTAGGGATGAAGACTAGACCGTTGGGCGTGGTCTCTCCTAGTTCTCGTACCTAAAGATGCTTTTGTGGGACATGACTAAGATCTGGCAATGCATTTGAAACTATGAAGTTATGTACTAAACTATGTTGCTTCCGCAAATTTGAACTTGGCTTGTAATATTTTATTTGAACTCTGATGGATGTAATCCGAATGCCACTTGTGAAATGTTGTAACGAATGATATGTTGTGTTGAATCACTACGATCTTGGTTTGTATGTCGAGAGTTGTTTGAAATCCTTCGTGATTTTCGGACTACCGGGATTATGGGAGCTTAAGTACAGGAATTTGATCACTTCGGTGATTGTTTTTGTACTTACGTTCTTATAATTTGGTCGGTTCTGTTACACAGGCCCGCCTTCTTCTGCAGGGACAACGTGACTCCGGCGGCGACTGGTCTTCTCTTCTTGAGGGGGATGGGGGCGCGGCCAGGGACGGCGTGACTGAAGAGCTCGGGGAAGGAGTTGCCTAGAGGTTGAAGACGAGGAAAGTTTAGACATTTCCTCCACATTCTCTCTCTCCAAAACTGAAAAATGTATAAAATAATCGGTACGGTGTCTTTGGACAAAGAACCAGAAATTTGTAATGTCCGTCAGCAAATTTCGACGTTGACGGTGTCCAACAGCATATTAGACGTTTGTGCAATGTCCGTGAGCAAAATTCCCCTATATTTTTTCACAATTGTATAATGGCCGTGTTCTGCAGCACTATTTTATCAGTATTTTTAGAGAATAAATAATATTTTTCTCTCGTAACAAATCAGCGTAAGTCAAATTTAAGTAAAACGAACTGAGCCACTGATCGTTTCTCCGCTACAAGTTTTTTTTTGGCAGTCAGACTTTTGCCAACGCAAAGCTTGAAAGCTAAGCGGCACACATGCACAATTGTATACGATCCTTTGTCAGCAATGTTCACCTAATCACCTATATTAGTTTATTAAATGGTTAGATTTTATGTTGAAATTGCTCACCCGGGTTAAGTTTCTAACTCGGCTCCTTATCTAAAAAAAAGTTTCTAACTTGGTAACTTTAAAAAAGTTTCTAACCTGATACAAGTGTTTACAGTTTTAGTTAACTAGATAATACACTCGTGTTGTTGCGAGGATTTTGTAATGTTGTATAAAAGGACTTGAAGAGAAACCATGAATTTTTTAATGTGAGAAATAATGAAACCCTGAAAAATATGCACATGTTTATTTGAATATTTGATAGATATAAATTTAGTGGGAGAGAAATTGAAGAGAAACCATGCAATAGGCAAGGGCTATTAATTGCAGGAGAGGAATTGGAAGAGAAGGACCATAAAGGTAGAGGGAGACGAATCGTACGGTCAGCTCCAACAATCGATTTTTGAGCGAGCTCTAAATATTTTTTTTGTATTTTAATAGAAGAGAGACAAAAGCTAGGCTCTTACACACATTCAAAGATCATGTGAAAGTGTTATGTAGACCTAATCATATTAAAAATCATCACTAAAAGTTAACATTATTGAAGATGTTAACTTAGAGCTAGCTCTTACTATTGCGGGTGTCCCGAGAAAAGAAAGGGCTATCATTTGCCTTGTAGTCCTAGTTTAACATGGGAATATATGCATAAAGTTGACTTCCTTCGTGGACTGCTGGACTTAAGAAGCAATATATGCGACATTAATGGCTCCTCATATATAGGAGACTTCAATCTCATTGCCAAGCAGAAGACAAACAATAACCGCTTCAATTTAATGACAATCAATCGTTCCAAGCAGGTAATAGATGACCATCAACTAGTTGAGATAGCACTCCATGCCGGCTTCAGGGGCGCATCCGGATGCACCTCGGGTCCGTACGAGTGTCCTGCCCTCCTCCCCTCGCACGGAACAGTACGACTCGTTTTGATCCCGACCAAAACAACGGAGCAACTAGCGCCTCGGGTCTGTCCGACTCGGCCGTCACTCGCCAGTCGCGGTGGCCCATCCCACGCTCGCGTGGCCTGACCTCCCGCCTTGCCGCCATCTTGCCATTCCGCCACGTCGCCCGTCCCCCCGCCATCCCGTCATGCCGCCCATCCCCTTGCCGCGCCCCGCTAGGTGCGTCACATCCTCACCGCGCTCCCATTAGCAGTATTACTTGTTTGCAACATCAGAACAAGTCTACTGCAATATCATAACAAAGCGACTGTAACAACAGAACAATGCTACTGCAATGCAAGATGCAAGATCAGAAAAAAGAAACTAATGCAACAAAGAAATATTACTTGTTGCAACACTAGAACAAGGCTATTACAACAAACAGAACAAAGCACAATGCGAGAAAAGCAACATCAGAAAAAAGACTAATGCAATAAAGAAAAATTACTAGTTGCAACAACAAAACAAGGCTACTGCAACAACAGAAACAAAGCCCAATGCGAGATGCAACATCAGAAAGAGACTAATGCAATAAAGAAATATTACTTATTGCAACAGCAAAATAAGGCTACTGCAACAACAGAAACAAAGCGCAATGCGAGATACAACATCAGGAAAAAAGAGATCGATTCAACAAAGAAATATTACTTGTTGCAACATCAAAACAAGGCTACTGCAATAGAGCTCGTCGGATGGGGGCGCGGCCAGGGACGGCGTGACGAAGAGCTCGGGGAAGGAGTTGCCAGAGGTTGAAGACGAGGAAAGTTTAGACATTTCCTCCACATTCTCTCTCTCCAAAACTGAAAAATGTATAAAATAATCGGTACGGTGTCTTTGGACAAAGAACCAGAAATTTGTAATGTCCGTCAGCAAATTTCGACGTTGACGGTGTCCAACAGCATATTAGACGTTTGTGCAATGTCCGTGAGCAAAATTCCCCTATATTTTTTCACAATTGTATAATGGCCGTGTTCTGCAGCACTATTTTATCAGTATTTTTAGAGAATAAATAATATTTTTCTCTCGTAACAAATCAGCGTAAGTCAAATTTAAGTAAAACGAACTGAGCCACTGATCGTTTCTCCGCTACAAGTTTTTTTTTGGCAGTCAGACTTTTGCCAACGCAAAGCTTGAAAGCTAAGCGGCACACATGCACAATTGTATACGATCCTTTGTCAGCAATGTTCACCTAATCACCTATATTAGTTTATTAAATGGTTAGATTTTATGTTGAAATTGCTCACCCGGGTTAAGTTTCTAACTCGGCTCCTTATCTAAAAAAAAGTTTCTAACTTGGTAACTTTAAAAAAGTTTCTAACCTGATACAAGTGTTTACAGTTTTAGTTAACTAGATAATACACTCGTGTTGTTGCGAGGATTTTGTAATGTTGTATAAAAGGACTTGAAGAGAAACCATGAATTTTTTAATGTGAGAAATAATGAAACCCTGAAAAATATGCACATGTTTATTTGAATATTTGATAGATATAAATTTAGTGGGAGAGAAATTGAAGAGAAACCATGCAATAGGCAAGGGCTATTAATTGCAGGAGAGGAATTGGAAGAGAAGGACCATAAAGGTAGAGGGAGACGAATCGTACGGTCAGCTCCAACAATCGATTTTTGAGCGAGCTCTAAATATTTTTTTTGTATTTTAATAGAAGAGAGACAAAAGCTAGGCTCTTACACACATTCAAAGATCATGTGAAAGTGTTATGTAGACCTAATCATATTAAAAATCATCACTAAAAGTTAACATTATTGAAGATGTTAACTTAGAGCTAGCTCTTACTATTGCGGGTGTCCGAGAAAAGAAAGGGCTATCATTTGCCTTGTAGTCCTAGTTTAAAATGGGAATATATGCATAAAGTTGACTTCCTTCGTGGACTGCTGGACTTAAGAAGCAATATATGCGACATTAATGGCTCCTCATATATAGGAGACTTCAATCTCATTGCCAAGCAGAAGACAAACAATAACCGCTTCAATTTAATGACAATCAATCGTTCCAAGCAGGTAATAGATGACCATCAACTAGTTGAGATAGCACTCCATGCCGGCTTCAGGGGCGCATCCGGATGCACCTCGGGTCCGTACGAGTGTCCTGCCCTCCTCCCCTCGCACGGAACAGTACGACTCGTTTTGATCCCGACCAAAACAACGGAGCAACTAGCGCCTCGGGTCTGTCCGACTCGGCCGTCACTCGCCAGTCGCGGTGGCCCATCCCACGCTCGCGTGGCCTGACCTCCCGCCTTGCCGCCATCTTGCCATTCCGCCACGTCGCCCGTCCCCCCGCCATCCCGTCATGCCGCCCATCCCCTTGCCGCGCCCCGCTAGGTGCGTCACATCCTCACCGCGCTCCCATTAGCAGTATTACTTGTTTGCAACATCAGAACAAGTCTACTGCAATATCATAACAAAGCGACTGTAACAACAGAACAATGCTACTGCAATGCAAGATGCAAGATCAGAAAAAAGAAACTAATGCAACAAAGAAATATTACTTGTTGCAACACTAGAACAAGGCTATTACAACAAACAGAACAAAGCACAATGCGAGAAAAGCAACATCAGAAAAAAGACTAATGCAATAAAGAAAAATTACTAGTTGCAACAACAAAACAAGGCTACTGCAACAACAGAAACAAAGCCCAATGCGAGATGCAACATCAGAAAGAGACTAATGCAATAAAGAAATATTACTTATTGCAACAGCAAAATAAGGCTACTGCAACAACAGAAACAAAGCGCAATGCGAGATACAACATCAGGAAAAAAGAGATCGATTCAACAAAGAAATATTACTTGTTGCAACATCAAAACAAGGCTACTGCAATAGAGCTCGTCGGAACCCTAGCCACCGCCGTGTCCCTTAGATCCAGATCTAGATCCAAAGGAGGAGAGAGAAGGAGGAGGAGGAGGAGGAGGAGGGTTTAGATCTAGAGAAGGAACGTCCTACCTTGTTAGAGCTGCCGCCGTCGTCCTTGCCTCCAGGGGAAGCGGGAGTGAGGTCGCTGGGGAGCGCGAGGTGGCATGGAGGTCGTGGGGGAGGGAGGGAGCATGACTGGGTAGAGGCAGCAACAAGCTCGCACACGGGTGCAGCATCCTGTCCTAGGCGCGCGGCTCAGGCAAGCGGGAGCAAATGCCTGCGTGAGAGCAGGAGGAGAGCAAGTGCATGCAAGAGAGCAGGGGAGAGCGAGTGGGTGTGTCCGTTCCCGTCCGCTGGGGGTCACGGGTTGGATGAGAGCGGGAGGGGTCACAGCCGCTCGAGTCGTTCCTGTTGAAAGGATCAAGATGCCCAAGAGAGGGGGTGAATTGGGCTAATTCTAAATTTTCTTGCAATAATCAAATCCTACGGATAGCCCAATTAACCCCTTGTGCCTAGAAAAATGTTTCTATCAAACTAACGCACAAAGGACTTGCAACCTATGTTCCAAACTTACTCTAGCATAGCAATTCTAAGAATGTAAGGACAAGTATTGAATTGCTCAACGTAAATACTCAAAGTAAATGCTCAAAGTAAAAAGAGAGAGGAACGCGGCGATGTTTTACCGAGGTATCGGAGAGTTGCCACTCCCCACTAGTCCTCGTTGGAGCACCCGCGCAAGGGTGTAGCTCCCCCTTGATCCGCGCAAGGATCAAGTGCTCTCTACGGGTTGATTCTTCGACACTCCGTCGCGGCGAATCACCCAAAGCCGCTCACAACTTGAGTTGGGTCACCCACAAGCTCCGCCGGGTGATCACCAAGCTCTCAACCACCACCAAGCCGTCTAGGTGATGGCGATCACCAAGAGTAACAAGCACGAACTCTCACTTGACCACACGAAGCCTAATGAGAAGATGGATGCACACTTTGCTACTCTTGATTCACTAATGAGGCTACTCTCTTGGATTCTCAAATCTCAATCACCTCACTAGGACCTTGCTCTTCTTGGCACTCACAAACGTGTTTCTCAGCTGTTGGAATGAGCAAAAGTGACTCCACACATGAGTGGAGCTCCTATTTATAAGGCAGCCTGAAAAACGAACCGTTATGAGCTTCTGCGGGGTGACCGGACGCTCCGGTCAGTTCAACCCATGAACCAGTGAAAATGAGTTGACCGAACGCTGGCAGGGTCCGGTCAGCACTGACCGGACGCGTCCGGTCGCATGAAACCCTCACTGGATGCTTACTGGACTCAATCGGACGCTGAACCCTCAGGGTCCGGTCAGTACTGACCGGACACGTTCGGTCATAGATTCCCTTCTCTGGAACCTTACTGGAGTCGACCGGACGCTGCCTCTCAGCGTCCAGTCACTTGACTGATCCAGCGTCCGGTCGCACCAAACGCTGTCTGCTGATCAAATGAACTGACCAGACCCTGCGGCCAGCGTCCGATCGCACCGAAGCCAGCGTCCGGTCAGCATTTGACCCTCCATTCACTTTCAACTCTCGATCATATGTGAATGAAGTTTGCTCCAAAGGATCTTAGGCATTTATAGGAGCTACCTAGAGCTAGTTTTAACAAGTGTGCACCACACCTAACTCACTAGACTCAACTAGGTCAAGCTATCCGTCCATGCCCCCCTTAATAGTACGGCCAAAGGAAAAACAAAGTCCTAAACTACTCTAAGTGTCTCTCCAACTCCAATCGACACTTAGAACTAGTCATACTTAACCTTGTCGTCCATCCTTTGAAAACCGAAATGATTTCCATCGTAGGGGCATGACCATCTCAATTGCCCAATAGATCAACATTACTATGACCTAACTCAATTGCCTCTGCAAAACACACGTTAGTCATAGTAATCTTGTATTGTCATTAATCACCGAAACCCAACTAGGGGCCTAGATGCTTTCAATCTCCCCCTTTTTGGTGATTGATGACAATACCACTTCGAGTAAGTGAAAGAGTGAGGTTTTTGACGGGCTTGGTTCATATAAGCTTTTGTCGATAAGAACAAAAGAGTTAGGTAAGCTTATATGACCCAAGCCAACACAATGTACTCAAAGGATATGAATTAAGCAAGAGTACAAGTAACAATGCTCATTTACTTTGAAGTATAAACATGGAAGCAAAAGCAAATGAGCATAACACAAGTGATATGACATTTAAATAATGCAAAGTAGAAAGCACACATGTCATATATCACAATCACGTAGATAACACTATCACATATATATAATAGTATTCATGAAAGTAAGCACACGAATGCATAAGTAATAGTGTATCACACAAATAAAACTCCAAATGTATATAATAAGCTAATACTAGATAACTAGCTTCCCCTAAAACTCGCTCTCCCTGAGTCTACATACTCGAACCCTCTCCCCCTTTGGCGTCAAACACCAAAACCTAAGGGTCGGACGGCGGGGCTGCAGCGGACGAGCTGGGCGTTGAAGGTACGTGGAGCAAGATGGAACTGGGCGCCATCATCATCTGACCCTAAGCTCTGAACTGACTGACCCTCTAAAGCAGGAAGTGTTGCTGAAGCGGTCTAGGTCTGAGCTAGGGCTGGTGCTACCTGGGAAGCTGCTAGTATGTCTGTCGTAGGATCTGACGAGGCGACAGACGAGGGGAGCCTCTGAGTAGTCACTGCAACTAGAGCTGCTGTAGAAGGATCGGCGGTATGCATGTGTGGCGGAGTAGGCATGTCGGTTAGCTCGCTGAAAGATGCTCCAAGACTCCTGGAGACTGATGTGTTAGGCACAAAAAGCGAGGAAGACTGCTCTAGTGTGAAGCCCGTCTGAAAAGGTGTGAACTGTGGGGCTACCACTGGTAAGGACAACCACTAAGACACCTGAACTGTAGGTGAAGCAAATGGAGCTAGAGGCTATCCCTGACTCTGAAGCCCGCTAGGCTGTACTGCTGGAGTCATCGAAGTGGTGGCAGGCGGAGCAAGCTGGGGCGAAGACTGTGGCTATGGGGCCCCAAGTGCTGTCACTACATGCTGCATGAATCCCATGAGCTGCTGCTGCATAAGTAACTGCTAGTGCTGAAGGAGCTACTGCTGTCGCTGGAACTCGTCCTGATGAGCCTGAAATTGTGCGAAGTTGGCAGCGGTCTCCTGTGCCTGACATGCCTGCTCCCGCTGCATCTGCTCAAGAATGGCAATCAATGCGAGGTCCGTCTGCGGTGCAGGTGGTGCTGAGCTAGAGCTGCCGGCCTCTGCATCATGTTTGCGTGGAGGCATCTGAGGTATCGGCTGATAGTCATCATCCGAGCTATCACTGGACTCGGTCATCCCCTGCTATGCCTCAAGCTCCTCCTCCTCTGTAGCGGCTATGCCTCTAATGATCTCGTCCTGCTGAGCTGCTGACTCTGGAACATCTGGACAATGGCTGGGCTGAGCAGGTGCCTGTGGAGTGCTGTGCCTGATCCTTTGTGCCATGTTGTATGCTGGAAACTCTGTGGTGGCAGCCCTGTACTCAACAACTAACTCAGGAGTCATGACCTGCACACACTTGAGCATCAAGAATGTGACCCAATGTGCATAAGGAAGCTGTCGGCGACCTTTGAAGCCCTCAGCAATAGTATCCTCCATCTCTGATAGAAGGAGGTCCCAAATATCGAACATGGTCTGCTGCATTAGGGCATTAAGGAGCCAGAGCTGTAAGCGAGTCAGGCCCTCCCTGTATCCCAACCTGGGAAGCAGTGTCCTCCTGATAATGGCCTCTAGCACTCGCGCTGTAGGAGTCAGGTCACTAGGGTTCCTGCTCGACCCCTCACCAAAGGGCTCCTTGAAGCAATGTCGCACCAAATCTGTAGGGGGCACCAACCCTCCATGAGGGCGCCTGGGAGGCTCCTGCTGTCCATAGCATACCTCATGCAGCTTTATAGGCTGCTCCTGTAACCTCAGTATCTCCTAGGCCCTGAAGCTCATCACCCGATAATCTCATCCGTTGAATGCAAAGTGAATGAAGTTGTGATGCGGATCAACGTAGAGTGAAGCATAAAACTGCCAGACCCAAGATGGTACATATACTCCCGTCTGGCCAATCAGATCTGCTAGCCCCGGCAAATATGACAAGTAGGGGCAGATGTGCTCTCCAGCTGCTGCCACAATAGACTCCAAACTACAGACCCTCTGAGATCTAAACATAGCCCCACTGTTGATATAGGCATTGTAGAAGTCCTCCTAGAGCGGTGTATAGAACCCCTCAGTTGCTCTCTCATCCCTCCTCGGAGGGAACCACACGTCAAACTCAACAAAGCGCAGCTGGCGAACCTGTCTAGCTATGGCGGCCCTCAAGTCGAGGTGTACCACTAGAGGCAGACCCTGAGGTCTAGGCGGAGGGCGTGAATCCCTACGCTGTGTAGCTGGCCTCGGTGGAACTATAGCACTGGTATGACCCGAGCGGCGTAGCTAGGGTGCCGGCTCGGTCTCCTCGGTCTGCTGACCCTCCTGAGTCTCCTGGGCTGGCTAAGGCTCTACTGATGGGGGCTGCTGCTGTGCCTCCTGCTGGGACTCCCCCTGAGGACGAGCCTCCTCAATAGCCAGTCGACGTCCTGCCATCATGACAGTCCTAGGTGGACCACCATGACGACGCTCAGCCTCCTCAAGTGCTGCCCTCTGTACTGGTGTGAGCTGTGGATCTACTATGACAACACCACTGCGAGCGCCTCCTCTCTCGGCACGCTCTGCGGCCTCAGCGACAGCTGCTGCTCTCGTTGTCTCTATGTCGGGGTACTTGCGCTTCTTGGATGTCACCTGCTTCGTTGCCTTTCCCTTCGGTCCTGCAGGCTGGCGAGGCGGGGGCCTCTGATCATCATCACCTGGGCCACCACCAACGTTCTTGGTGTGAGCCATCTGATCTGACAAGATGGTGAACTGCCGCTGATGAAGATCAATTGTCAAACTGACACTCCCGAGGCTTGGCCTCGATGCTTACTCATGAGCTTGGCTCCGAGTTGACTGCCAACTGCCACAAGAACCTCAACGGCACCGACTCGCTGCACGATGGAATAGATGGATATACAAATAAATACGATATATCTAATAAATGCGAAAGACCTAGGAAGCAAGCAATGTAGGTACGAAATTGAGACGATGGGCAAGCTACCTAACGATCAGCGATCCGAGAGAAAGAGAAGACATCGCGCGGGGAACCTCGGAACCGACTAGGGTTAGGGATCGCGAACCACTCCGAAGATTTTGGCGGCCCTGGATGATTGGAAATTAGTGCACCGTAATTGTTCTTGGTCATAGGTAAATCAAAATTGGAGCATAGGTCAGGCTTTACCAACAATGGAGGAGGTAGGGCTAGAGCACTAGAATCGACCTTGAGAGCACTGAGTGCCGGAGGAGCCGATGATGGCGCTGTTGTCGTGGGAGGTGCATGGGTCAGTCGAGCGAGCGAGCTAGGGTTGGCGCGGCTGTGGTGGCGTGCCAGGCGGGTGCAACGTGCTCTGCTGCGATGGCGCGGTGAGCTTGGGTGCAGGAGGTGCGCGGGCTCAGGATGGAGCTGTGATGGCGCGGCGTGGCTAGGGCACGGCTGCTATCGGTGAAGGCACGGGACTGAGGCGGCGCGGCGACCTTGAGCGCGGGAGCGGCGGAGGTGGCGGCAATGACAATTAGGGTTAGGCCAAAACAAAACGTGAAGGCCGCGGTTATATGAGGGTCCCAAACGCGACAGAGAAGAAAACAGAAAAGAGTCCTGAAGCCGCGCGAGATCCACTGACCAAACGCTCCGGTGGTAGCGATCGGACGCTACCACCCAGCGTCCGGTCGATTCCAAAGAGGTCCAATTCCTCTGGAATCAGGACCGGACGCATCCGGTGGCCCATGACCGGACGCAGGCAGGGTCTGATCAGTACAACTTGATTCTCCTTCAAACGATCGGACGCTGGATCCCCTCCTGACCGGACGCACAAACACAGCGTCCGGTCACTTCTTCGGCAGCAGTTCACCTCCTGTGAACTGACCGGATGCTGGACAGTAGCGTCCGGTGCAGCGTCCGATGCACCTTTTCCAGCAAATCTTCAAAGTTCCTCCACGCTGGCTGTTCCCAATCAAGTCCCAACTTGAATAAGATCCAAATAAACACCAATTGGGACTGATGTGAGTGACCTCTCTCAAACCCTCATATTTTTCAAAATATTTTGCCTTAGGCTATAATTCTTTTTAAGAAAATAGGCAACACGAGGGCAAATGGAACAAAACGACAAAACAACATTCATGCATATGCAATACTTGTAAGTAAATCTAGTTGCTTGTCAAGTTTGATCCAAGGTTAAGCTTCTTCACACGCTTTTCGGCGGTTATCTTAACCATGTTAGACAAGCCCTATATGCATTGCCAAAAAATAAAACATGTTGTATATTACAATGAATGCAAGGGACAACACAAGCTCAATTTTTAGTGAAGTTACTAAAATCAAGCACATTGAGCTCATTCCGCAATCTACAAAAGTAGCCTCATCTAGCGGTTTAGTGAAGATATCCGCTAATTGATCTTCGGATCTTACACCTTCTAGTGATATATCATTTTTAGCAACATGATCTCTTAGAAAGTGATGGCGGATATCTATATGCTTGGTGCGAGAGTGTTGAACCGGATTATTTGCAAGTTTTACCACACTTTCATTGTCGCACAAAAGAGGTACCTTTTCTAGAACTGCACCATAGTCTAGCAAAGTTTGTTTCATGTGTAATATTTGTGCACAACAAGCACCCGCGGCAATGTATTCCGCTTCGACGGTGGACAAAGCCACACTATTTTGTTTCTTGGAGGACCAAGACACAAGTGATCTACCAAGCAAATGGCACCCTCCGGATGTGCTCTTTCTATCAACTTTGCATCCGGCGTAATCCGAATCGGAATAGCCAATTAATTCAAATAACGCTCCTTTGGGATACCAAAGGCCAATGCTTGGTGTGTGCTTAAGATACCTAAGGATTCTTGTTACGGCAATTAAATGTGTTTCCTTAGGACTAGCTTGAAATCTAGCACACATACACACACTAAACATGATGTCGGGCCTAGATGCGATTAAATATAACAAGCTACCAATCATAGAACGGTAGAGAGTTTGATCAACCAGGTTACCTCCCTCATCTAGATCGAGATGTCCATTGGTAGGCATTGGTGTCCTGATTGGCTTACATTCATCCATCTTGAATCTCTTGAGAAGATATTTTGTGTATTTCTCTTGAGAGATGAAGATGCCTTCTTTCATTTGCTTGACATGAAAACCAAGAAAGAATGTAAGCTCACCAATCATTGACATCTCGAACTCCTTCGACATCAATTCACTAAATTCTTTGCATGAGTCTTCATTTGATGATCCAAAGATGATATCATCAACATATACTTGACAAATGAAGATATGCCCATCAAGCTTCTTGGTGAATAGTGTGGTGTCGACCTTCCCAATGGTGAAACCCTTCTCAATAAGGAAGTCCCAAAGGCGCTCATACCAAGCTCTTGGGGCTTGCTTAAGCCCATATAGTGCCTTGGACAACCTATAAACATGATTAGGATATCTAGGGTCTTCAAACCTAGGAGGTTGATCAACATAGACTAGTTCATTAATAAAGCCATTTAAAAATGCACTTTTCACATCCATTTGATATAGTTTCATTTCATGATGTGATGCATATACAAGAAGGATACGGATGTCTTCTAATCTTGCAACCGGTGCAAAGGTCTCTCCAAAATCCAAACCTTCAACTTGAGAGAACCCCTTTGCAACTAGTCTTGCCTTGTTCCTCACAACTACACCTTGATCATCTTGCTTGTTGCGGAACACTCACTTTGTTCCAATGACTCTTGCACCTTTTGGTCGCTCTTCAAGAGTCCAAACTTCATTGCGAGTGAAGTTGTTCAACTCTTCATGCATGGCATTGATCCAATCCGGATCTTTAAGAGCTTCTTCTACCTTGGTAGGCTCATAGCAAGAGACAAAAGAGTGATGAGCAATAAATAAAGTAAGTTTTTGAGATCGAGTCATTACACCCTTTGATGGACTCCCTATGATGAGATCTTGTGGATGATCTTGTAGAAGAGGTGTATTTCTTCTATTGACCACTTGAGGAGGAGGTTGTGGAGCATCAACATCTTGTGCTTGTACCACCATTTGCTCATGGGAGATATGAGTATCTTCATTTTCTACTCTCCCATCTTTTTCACCATCTTGTGGTACACTTAATGAAGAAGGTTGGTTAATGATTTGTACATCATCGTCATCATCTTTTGGCTTGATGTCTCCCACCAGAATATTCTTCATAGCCTCCCTCAATGGTTCATCACCTACATCATCAAGATTCTCATGTGGCCGTTAGATTCATCAAATTCCACATCATATGTTTCTTCAACCAAGCCGGTGGCATGATTAAATACTCTATATGCTTTGGACTTCAATGAGTAACCAACAAGAAAACCTATATCACAACATCTTTGGAACTTCCCTAGGTGTTGTCGCTTCTTGTAGATGTAGCATTTGCAACCAAACACCCTAAAGAATGAGACGTCCGGCTTCTTCCCATTGAACAACTCATAAGGTGTCTTGCCAAGGAACTTTTGAAGGAATAGGCGGTTGGATGCATAACATGCGGTGTTGATTGCTTCCGCCCATAGAGCTTCGGGGGTGTTGTACTCATCTAGCATTGTCCTTGTAAGAGTGATCAAAGTCCGGTTCTTCCTCTCAACTACACCATTTTGTTGAGGAGTATAGGTTGCAGAGACTTCATGTTTGATTCTAACTTCATCACAATAGGCTTCAATATTTGTGTTGTCAAATTCTTTGCCATTGTCACTTCTAATCTTCTTGAGCTTCACTTCAAATTCATTTTGAGCTCTCTTGGCAAACTTCTTGAAGCAAGATGCAACTTTGGATTTGTCATGAAGGAAGAACACCCATGTATACCTTGAATAGTCATCCACAATCACAAGACAATAGAGATTTCCTCCCAAACTTTTGTATGTTGTTGGTCCAAATAAATCCATGTGTAGGAGTTCTAGCACTCTTGTGGTTGACATGAAAGCTTTGGTTGGATGAGTGTTTGCAACTTGCTTGCCGGCTTGACATGCACTACAAAGCTTGTCCTTCTCAAACTTCACATCCTTCAATCCTCTCACCAAATCATTCTTCATAAGCTTCTTGAGTGAGCTCATCCCAACATGAGCAAGTCTTCTATGCCATAGCCACCCAAGTGTTGTTTTGGTGAATAGGCAAGTCTTCAAGTTTGCATCTTCGGAGGTGAAGTCAACTAGATATAAGTTGTTATATCTAAATCCATTGAATATCACTTGATTGTCATCTACCTTGGATACAACAACCTCTTTCTCAGTGAACAAGCATTGAAAGCCAAGATCACACAATTGCCCAACGGATAGCAAGTTGAAGCTCAATGAAGCAACATAGAGCACATTGGAGATGGAATGATCATTTGATATTGCCACTTTGCCCAATCCTTTAACCTTGCCCTTTGAATTATCTCCAAATATTATTTTCTCTTGTCCATCTACCTCTTCATCTAGTGAGGTGAACATACGAGGATCACCGGTCATATGTTGAGTGCAACCACTATCAATAACCCAATAACTTCCACCGGTCTTGTAGTTCACCTACACACATGAGATTCAAACTTTAGGAATCCAAACTTGTTGAGGGCCCTTCACCTTCTCAACAAATGACTTAGCCACCCAAATCTTCTTAGGCCTACTCTTGTTGGGGGTCCTAAGAACATGACTTTCATCTTTCCACTAGAATCTTTTTTTAAGCATGTAGTGAGCATTGAAAGCAAAGGGTCTAGCATGCTTGGGCAAGGGTTGTGGCGGTGGAGTTTGACACTCATGAGCAAAGTGGCCTTCTTGTCCACACTCAAAGCATCTCTTTGGCTTTGGCTTTGGCTTTGATTGTTGTTGTTGAACTTGAGCCTTCTTCTTCTCTATACTTGCCACATATCCAATGCCACTTCTATCCATCTTCATGATGGTGTTCATGAGTAGCTCACTTTGGAGATGCTTGCCTCTAGCAAACTTGCTCAACCCAATCTTGAGATGTTCTTTCTCCATCTTGAGCTTCTTGTTTTCTTTCTTAAGAACCTCATTGTTCTTCTCTTCCTTGAGCTTCTTGTTCTCTTCTTTGAGCTTCTCATTCTCAAGGATCAACTCTTTGTCATGATCAAGAGTTTCTAGCACAATGGTGTTGTGGCTTTTCATCTCTTTAAGATCTTTCATGAGCTTCTCATTATCACTCTTGAGCTTGATATACTCATCATAGTCATTGCACTCAACCACTTGCTTGCCTTTGCTACTAGATCCATGCTCAATGCTTTCATCAATCAAATCATCACATGATGTGGCTATATCAATCTTAATAACATGGTTAGTAGCATCATGTGGCTCATTTGGTAAGAATTCTTGAGCAATAACAAGTGTATCATGATTGATTTTAAGAGTAGTGTATTCATCTTTTAGCTTGTTGTGACTAGTGATGAGCTCATTGTGCACCCACTCAAGTTTATCATGTTTATCCTTAAGCTCTTTCTTAGAAGATTTGAGCTCCTTGAGTTTGGATGATATAGCATCATTAGTTTCTCTAAGCTCATTATTAGCCTTTTCCAATGTATCACACTTAGCTAAGAGAGAATCATTTTTAGCATCAAGCTTTTCATTTGTATCTCTACTCTTTCTAATGATCTTAGTGTATTTCCTTAGTATTTTGACAAGATCATCATATGTAGGTGAATCATCATCATCGCTATCGCTATCATCATCACTAGCATGCTCATCATCACTACTATCATCACTCTTAGTTACCTTGCGTTCACCCTTGGCCATAAGACATAGGTGTGTAGAGGATGATGGCGATGGTGGCGGTGAAGATGTAAGATCAATAGCAATGGCGGCCACCTTCTCATTGTCACTATCATCATCGGATGATCCACTTGATGAATCAATGTCCGTGAGCCAATCACCGACAATGTAGGCCTTTCCACCTTTCTTCTTCTTGTAGAATTCCCTCTTTTTGTCGTCTCTCTTCTTGTATGGCTTGTTCTTTTTCTTCTCATCTTCATCTTCATTGCTTGAGTCATCTTTCTTGCCCTTGTTCTTGTTCTTGAACTTGTCTTTCTTGGGCTTTGTACATTGATGAGCTAGATGGCCAAGTTCGCCATAATTGTAGCAATCCATCTCGGAGATTGGCTTTCTTCTTGAGCTAGTGAAGAACTTCTTCTTCTTGCCGTCAAACTTGATGCCACTCTTGTTTAGCTTCTTTAGCATCTTAGCGGTCTTCTTCACCATAAGAGCAAGACTTTCTTCATCATCTTCATCACTTGAGCTCTCATACTCAAGTCTTGCTTTGCCCTTGTCTTGGCTAGCTTTGAATGATAAGTCCTTCTCTTTCTTCTTTGTAGAGGATGAGCCATCTTGTGGCGTGATGTGCATGTACATCTCATGAGCATTGATCTTTCCCAAGATTTATGTCGGTGTAGCGGCGGAAAGATCACCTTGATGTAGCACGGTCACAATGTGCCCATATTTGTCAATGGGGAGGACACTCAAGATCTTTCTCACAACGTCGGATGACTGACATTTGAGTAAGTCCAAGCCCATTGACTTCCTCTACAAGAACATTTAAACGAGAATACATCTCATTAGCACTTTCTTTGGGAAACATCTCAAAAGAATTTAGCTTTTTAATCACAAGATGATAGCGTTCCTCACGCTCACTCTTGGTTCCCTCATGGAGCGCACAAACGTCCGACCATAGTGCATGGGCGTCTTTGTGGTTCCTTACATGGTTAAACACATCTTTGCAAAGGCCTCTAAAGATGGTGTTTCGAGCCTTTGCATTCCATTTTTCATAGTTAACCTCATCGCATTGTAGGTTAGTAGCATCCCGAGGTTTTGGGAAGCCTTGAGAGGCTGCTCTAAGAATACCAACATCTAAAGCTTCTAAATACGCCTCCATGTGGATTTTCCAATATGGAAAGTCATCTCCCTCAAAGATAGGAGGAGGTCCTATCCCCGTAAGACATCTTGCTCTAAGCGATTAAGCTTAAAATGTGAGCATGAGGCTCTGATACCAATTGAAAGGATCAAGATGTCTAAGAGGGGGGGGGGTGAATTGGGCTAATTCTAAATTTTCTTGCAATAATCAAATCCTACGGATAGCCCAATTAACCCCTTGTGCCTAGAAAAGTGTTTCTATCAAACTAACGCACAAAGGACTTGCAACCTATGTTCCAAACTTACTCTAGCATAGCAATTCTAAGAATGTAAGGACAAGTATTGAATTGCTCAACGTAAATACTCAAAGTAAATGCTCAAAGTAAAGAGAGAGAGGAACCTGGCGATGTTTTGCCGAGGTATCGGAGAGTCGCCACTCCCCACTAGTCCTCGTTGGAGCACCCGCGCAAGGGTGTAGCTCCCCCTTGATCCGCGCAAGGATCAAGTACTCTCTACGGGTTGATTCTTCGACACTCCGTCGCGGCGAATCACCCAAAGCCGCTCACAACTTGAGTTGGGTCACCCACAAGCTCCACCGGGTGATCACCAAGCTCTCAACCACCACCAAGCCGTCTAGGTGATGGTGATCACCAAGAGTAACAAGCATGAACTCTCACTTGACCACACGAAGCCTAATGAGAAGATAGATGCACACTTTGCTACTCTTGATTCACTAATGAGGCTACTCTCTTGGATTCTCAAATCTCAATCACCTCACTAGAACCTTGCTCTTCTTGGCACTCACAAACGTGTTTCTCAGCTGTTGAAATGAGCAAAAGTGACTCCACACATGAGTGGAGCTCCTATTTATAAGGCAGCCTAAAAAACGAACCGTTATGAGCTTTTGCGGGGTGACCGGACGCTCCGGTCATGTTGACCGGACGCTCCGGTCAGTTCAACCCGCGAACCTAGTGAAAATGAGTTGACCGAACGCTGGCAGGGTCCGGTCGCATGAAACCCTCACTGGATGCTTACTGGAACTCGACCGGACGCTGAACCCTCAGGGTCCGGTCAGTACTGACCGGACGCGTCCGGTCACAGATTCCCTTCTCTGGAACCTTACTGGAGTCTACCGGACGCTGCCTCTCAGCGTTCGGTCACTTGACCGATCCAGCGTCCGGTCGCACCAAACGCTGTCTGCTGATCAAATGAACTGACCGGACCCTGCGGCCAGCGTCCGGTCGCACCGGAGCCAGCGTCCGGTCAGCATTTGACCCTCCATTCACTTCCAACTCTCGATCATATGTGAATAAAGTTTGCTCCAAAGGATCTTAGGCATTCATAGGAGCTACCTAGAGCTAGTTTTAACAAATGTGCACCACACCTAACTCACTAGACTCAACTAGGTCAAGCTACCCGTCCATACCCCCTTAATAGTATGGCCAAAGAAAAAACAAAGTCCTAAACTACTCTAAGTGTCTCTCCAACTCCAATCGACACTTAGAACTAGTCATCCTTAACCTTGTCGTCCATCCTTTGAAAACCGAAACGATTTCCATCGTAGGGGAATGACCATCTCGATTGCCCAATAGATCACCATTACTATGACCTAACTCAATTGCCTCTGCAAAACACACGTTAGTTATAGTAATCTTGTATTGTCATTAATCACCGAAACCCAACTAGAGGCCTAGATGATTTCACCTGTGCGGGTCTGTTCGGATGGGACGGACGTCCAATATCGAAAATAAATTTACCTGGTGTAACGATCAACGCTCACTAACTATGACTAGGATAAACCATTTCTTTGCTTCCACTGTTTGGCCTGAGCTGTTTTCCAAAGCAAATCTACAAGCTCTCGCTTCTCTCAGCTCTGACCATTGTGCGCTATTTCTCCAAGGAGACACTTCTTTCGATTTCTACCACGGTTTTCGCTTCGAATCATGGTGAACCCAACAACCTGATTTCCTCTCAACGGTTCAATCAGCATGGCAACAATAAGTCAACACTTAGCAGCCTGTTCGTTTGGACTGTGACTTATCGTAAACGATCGTAAATTTTCAGCCGAAACATTATTTTTCTCTCACACAAACCAGCCAGCAGTACTTCTTCACGAACCAGCAACGATACGAACCAGCCAACCGAACAGGTTGCAGGACACTATCCTTCAGGTTCTGTAAAATTGCTAAGAACCGCAAAAGCCATAAAAGCTTGAGAAGGAAACTTTTCAGTACTATCAAGCTACAGGAGACTATCATCCAGATTACTATGCTAAACTTGGAAAAGGCGCAAGAAATTAGAAACCTGACAGACGACGAGTTTGATTTCAGAAAATACCTTAAATTAAAATCTTTTAGTATTCTAAATTATACCAACGATATTCAACATTCAACTATCCAAACTCCGGTCTAATTGCTGCAAGACCAAAAGTCTAATTGCTGCAAGACCACAATTTACAACCTGTCTCCAGCGCCCCTGTCCTTGCACAGATGATCCCAATCTATTTGCACAAAGATTACAAGATGAATTGTCTGATATTGCCATTACCCTTTTGAATTTTGTCTGATATCGCAATCTGTTCACTTGATGTCAAAGTACAAACTCAGAAGGCCCGTCAAGAATAGAACGCACGAACCAATTTCACAGGAGCACAAATCTTGGGAGGAATTATAGGTTGCATAAATAAGTTACTTGCATTGAAGTACTACCAAACTACAATTAGACACCAAGTAAAATGCTGAGAACTAGTAGTACTAAACTTCTAATCCATGCTCTTGACACTCTGATGATCCTCGCCACTAACCACCACATCCAGCTACTACTAAGACTCAAATATTGAAGTTGGAGTAGAGTATTACTGCTAACCAAGCTAACTAATTAGTGCCTAGTTTCCGATCCTCATTACTGCAGCATCCTCCTGGGCAGGCTCGACGGCGGAGTGGCGGACGGGGACCTCGACCTGATAGTGGACGCGCCAACTTTGTCGATGCGGGCCATGAGAGCAGGCGGCTCGCCGGACTCGCCGTACAGCAGCGGCGGCAGCGGCAGGAACATGACCTTGTCGGTCGCCGGGAAGCCGCCGGCCAGGTCGCTGCTTGCCACCACGGACGTGAGCAGCAGGGCGTTGCCCGCGACCTCCGCCCAGAGGTTACAGGTGTACTGGGGTGCCCCCGCGGCCGCGTCGCCGCACGCCCTCACGCACACCAGCGACACGGCCGTGGCCGCGCCGAAGGCGCACGGGGACACCAGGAACACGGACCCGTCCGCCTTGCCCATCAGGACCAGCTTCTCCTCCGGGCCCGGGACGGCGAGCTTGCACGGCTTCGCGTAGTCGACCTCGGTGACGGGCCAGGCGTGGTGGCTGAAGAAGTGCTCGGCCAGCCTCGCCGGCGAGGTGAAGTGCCCGCAGCCAGGGACCGGGCAGAAGCAGGGCGCGAACCGGCAGGAGCGGTGGTGGTCCGGCGCCTCGTAGTAGACGACCCAGCTCGTGCAGCTGTACGCCTCGTAGGCGCACGCCACCTTGGCGTCACGCACGATCCCGTCCAGCTCGGCGCAGGGGACGTAGGTGCCGGCGGCGGCGCAGGCCTGGACGTGGCTGCCGCGACAGCCGCGGCACACGACGTGGCCGGCCTCGCACTGCAACCCAAAACAAAGGTCAAGAATCAAATCAATCCAGCATGATATCTGTTATTACTGTAGGATCATCTAGAGTGGATCTAGCGGGTAAACCTTTCTATTTGAGATAGAACACGTAGATCCGTCCTAGAACATGAACTAGAGAGAGGAGAGAGGACGAGGGAGGGGATGTGTTACCGATCATCAGTGGGCTCGGTGCAGGAGCTTGCCATGGCGTCGGTGAAGATGGCGTTGTCGAGTTGGGGTTGATGGAGTGGGGCGACGCAGTCCAGTGACAACGGCGAGTCGGCCTAGGGCGTTCGGTTAACCGATCGGTTTCGGTTCGGTTCTTCGGTTTATGACACAAATTCGGTTTCTACAAATAGGAACCGACCGGTTCTTCGTAAATCTTGGAACCGAACAAAACTAACCGAGGATTTACACAAGCAGTAAAAAAAAGAATAGAAAAAATAGGAAAAAAGATTTTAAAAAAAGCACAATGCCGAGATTTTAAAAAATGTGAGGGTGTGAGGCTGTGAGGAGGTGTCATCCACCTTTTATATCTAGGATTAAGTTGGTATTAGGCCTAGGTTGTAAGGTATATTAGGCTTGTTTGTGAATTTCGGTTCCTTCGGTTATTTCGGTTAACCGAGCCCAGGAACCAAAATTTGATCAGTTAATTCGGTTCCTAAGAACTGAGAACCGAACAGCTAACCGAAATTCACCGTTCTCGGTTCTCGGACTTTATCAGTTAATTGGAGGGGATGTGTTACCGATCATCAGTGGGCTTGGCACAGGAGCTTGCCATGGCGTTGGTGAAGAAGGCGTTGTCGAGTTGGGGTCGATGGAGTGGGGCGACGTAGTCCAGTGACGACTGGCGTCTAGGCGACAGCGAGGCGGTGAAGAACGGTGGTGGCGCTTCCTGCCACTGTTGCGGTCCCTAAGATTGGATTAGGGTTCTATCGGTATAGTACTGTGGCAACCGGTGAACCTCGTACTGCGAGCCGCTGACCCCCACCTCTTTAAATAGCGCAGTGCGACGGGGGCCCACCAACCATGTAGGGTTGGGCGCCCCCGATCAGGGCGTTGGATCAAGGCACAAGTTGGCCGTTGGGCTAATCTTGGTGGAGAGATCAACATAATATTCTCCCCCTTGATCTCACCTTTTGTCTTAAACTTAAAATACTTATCTCTTTTTTCCATTCCATCACAGATTAGTGCATAGAGCGTGCCTCGTCATAACATTTAGTAACATTGGATTAACAGCTACAATGCACCTCTCTGTTTTGAAACAGATTCTCAACTAGGCCCTTATTGTCCAGGAATCATAGTTTTTCCGTAAACTCATGTCGGCTAAGTGTTCTCTGAACACATTGGGTGGTAAGCCTTTTATAAGCGGATCCACAAGTATTTTCTTTGTACTTATATGCTCGAGACTAATAGAATGATCCTTGACTTTGTCTTTCACAACATAAAACTTTATGTTAATGTGTTTGGCAGCACCACTTGACTTATTGTTGTGAGCATAACATACTACTAGCTCATTGTCGCAGTACAACTTGAGTGGCTTATGAATGTCATCGATCACTTTTAACCCGGGACATAAATTTCTTTAGCCAGTTCACCTGTCTTGTGGCCTCATAACATGCTACAAACTCGGCATACATCGTGGACGATGCAGTGATGGTTTGCTTAGAGCTTTTCCATGATATAGCTCTCCCTACGAGAGTAAATACATAACCTGATGTGGATTTTCTATTATCTACATTTCCCGCAAAATCTGAATCTGAATACCCTTCTATATGTAGAAAATCAGATCTTCTATACGTTAGCATGAGACCTTTTGTGTCTTGCAAATAACGTAAAGCTTTCTTTACTATTCTCTAGTATTCTATTCCTGGATTACTCTGATATCTGCCAAGTATCCCTGTAACAAAAACTAAGTCAGAGCGTGTACATACTTGAGCATACTGTAAGCTTCCTACAGCTGAAGCATATGGAACCATTTTCATTCGTCGATCTTATATTGGTTTTCTGGGACATTGAAATTTTCCAAAACTATCGCCCTTGACTATAGGAGCAGGTGAAGGCTTACACGCATGCATACTGTATTTCTTTAGAACCTTTTCTAAGTATGTCTTTTACGATAATCCTAAAACCCCCTTTCTTCTATCTCAGTGAATCTCTATTCCTAAAACAAATGAAGCTTGTCGGCACGAAATTTCGTCCCGTGCCGAGGGCACATGAGCAAGCCGGAAGGGTCCACTCGATGGAGCTGGAGATCCGCCTAGCTTCAGCACAGGGATGGTCGATCCTACACACTCCTCCTAAGACGTGCCAGTCAATTTGACCCTGCAATTGACAAGGAGAGAAAGTTTATCAGTAATTTAGGGCGGAACATGCCGGTGTTGCTAGATAGTCCCGAATGTACGGCTCTGAGAGCCGATATGAAAGGAGATTGACTAAATAGTCGATTCCAACATATTCATAAGAATAAATCAGTTAAAGCTCATAAGGTTGTGTAAGAAGAATCGGTTATCGTTCAGGATGAATATCATTATTTAGACAAATATTGGTCAATGGCAAAAGGATGTCAACAATGATTAATCTATGCTAAGCCAATCACTGCAAGTAACCGAACCCCTTTTATATAAAAGAAACAGCTCATCATCATTCAACTATTTAATAAAGATAAATCTAATAAATATATTAGATCTTATCTATCGCTATGACCAGTGGGGCATGAGGCAGAATCATGCAGACCATAGTAACAACAATAGATTCGACAACCCTAACTTATTACTAATACCAGTGGGGCATGAGGCAGAATCATGCAGGCTGTAATACAATAATAAGATCATGGGGCTAACACATCTTTCAACCTATCTTTACTTCAACGGTCTCATGACGTGAACTATTCGTGAAAGCACTAGATATCGGCTAAAATAGCTGATTCAGGCATAGCGCATAGTTAAGGTCATACCCTATCAAGAACAGATCTATCAAATAACGATCCCCACTCCACGATTGCTAATAGTGGAGTGTGAGGCGGAATCACATAGGCCTATGATAACGGACCATGAAACGGTTTTCGCTAGCCAATAGATCTACTCAAGATCAGACATACCTTAACCGCACGCTATGCACGATCAAGATTGATATAAAACAGCCGATAAAACATAACTCATCATTTAAAGTGCAGATTAGATCAGTTTAGATCAACAAACGATGGGTTAAACAAGATATAAGGCTGATCTAGATCAATCCTAATCGAGCGAAGTGATATTGCCTGTAATTAAATAAATAATAGAAGCAATAAGCAATATCGGTAACTTAATGAATCTATCCAAAGAAACGCCACCCCTTAGATAGAGCCGATAGCTTGACCTTAATCTAGTTCGAGTAGTGGAGGTCGATCGGATCGATGCAGCCTTACTTGAACTAGACAAGAATCGATAACTAACTTATACCAGAGTTGTAGTGGAGGTCGATCAGATCGATGCAGCCGTACGAACAGAAGTATAAGCCATGACGGTACTTACAGACAAGCAGTGAAGGTCGACCGGATCGATGTAGCCATACTCGCTGAAGAACTCGTTGAGATCTACTCTACTCCTACTCCTAAGGGGTGGCCGGAGCTGAAAAAAGTAAGTAACTTGTATTGGATTGATTGTGTCTTTTATAATAGCCGGGGTTCGATATTTATACCCGGAGCCTACACATGAATCCTACTCGAGCATGACTCGTTACAATCTTTGTCATAGAATAAAACTTTCCTAATTTAAAATAACTTGGACCCTAATCTTTCCCTTTTTGTAGAGTCCGATACGCAATTTCCTGGTGCCAACCATAGCTCATCATCGTTATCTGCTGACAGTCATCCAAAGAGATCCGATTCTAGAGTCGTATCTGAATCAGCTGATATCGATCCTCATGCGAATCGATTCCTTGATGGACACAATTTGGAATCCTTCAAATTCCCACATTCTTCTTTCCAAATTTTGGTGTAAACACATGCCCCCCCTAATTTTGGGATAAAAGTAATTTTATTCCAAAATTATCACGTCTGTATCCTCGATTGGTCCAGTAGTAACAGGTAGAGAATCTTGATCTGGGGTCTACTGTTTGTTGCCATCTATGTTTGCTCATGAGCCCATGCTTCAAAACTTTTATGAGAGTATCATTGCTTCATGGGTACTTGGATTCATCTTTCCAGGTCAGCTATAAAATGTCTATCCGATCTTGGCGAGAGCAACTCAACAATTTAGCTATGTTTCTCTTCCATCTGCACCCTCGAGTGCTTCTGACTCCGCACGGATCCTCCATGGTCTATCCTTTCGCTATGAAGATCTTAAACTGGTTAGAAGAATTCTTGTGCATAGGGTGATTGTGTCGCTCATTCTAGCGCCTTGTTGAGCAAGAGGATCAGCTACTACGGCTAAAAGAATTCTTGTGATATCACCTAAGTCTTCTCTCCATGCTCACAGATCTATTCTAGTGTTTGCAAGGGCTAAAATGTGTGGACACCTTCCCCTTGTTTGTTCCACCAAACACCCACCGGGAAAGCCACAGGGCTCCTTTCTCATAATTTCCCAGTCACCGAGAAATCGGCTGGGCATCTGTTAGGCGAGCGACCTTTCCCCTTCTCCTGGCATAATTCTATCAATGGGCCGATGTGACTCACGATGACCTTCGGCCTTGTGGGGACCTAGACTCCCTTCAATCCAAAGAAGCCTTAGTGGGTTGATCTCTGGTCAATGTAAATTCTTCGTATCCATCCCATGATATTTTGTAATTTGGGGAAGCAATAAGTTTGAATCTGTTATCTCTTCGTTATCTGTCCCCTAAATTTCTGGAGCGTCGATCCATTTCTGTATCTAATTTCAATTTCACACCCCCGACGAAATCTATCTCCTCGCCTTCCCGGGCTATATATACGGGCCACGGTTGGAGATCAAAATACAGCTCGTTTCATCTCAAACCTTCTGCGTCCTTAGTATAGTTCCTGCTTTTCTATAGGTTTGAGATCATGGAGAACAGCAAGAGGTCGGCTGAGGAGGCCCTCAACGGATCTGCATCATCGCTGTCAGCGCCTTCATTATTAGGAGGGTGCAACTCGTGATGCCCCCACTGCCTCAGGGCATAGGGCCGACTCTGTTCGGCCTATAGGGTTCTCTTCATTAATAGCTCATCACCAGCTCCCTTGCTATCAGAGGAGCTAGATTGACAATGATGATCTGCTTGCCTCCATTGATCGGCATGGCTAGGGTCTCGCCGAATGTCTCTCCCTCGCAGAATTGGCTCTGGCCATGGTTCGATGCCGATTGCCTCCCGAGGCTGATTCGGTGGAGGATAGGTTGGCCAAGACCGAGGCCAGAATCATGGGTGAGATATCTATCATAACCTTTGCTTCATCTCAATTTTGTCTTCAATATTCTGATCATCTCCCCTTTGAATCTTTTTAGATTTGTTTGTCCAACTGGAAAGCCTCCGATTGGCTGCGGAGTACATGGCGAGATTCATCAATGCCAGGGGCGCCGTCCCGGTGGTTTGCCTACATGACATCCCAAACCGTGTCAGGGAGGTCGCTTTGCATGGCGTTCGCCATGGTGCCGCCATGGCGTTGGCATCTGCGCAAGCCCATTCTGGCCATGAACTTTGGTTCCTTCCCCATGGTTTTCCAGCCATGATGCACCCTGGGGATTATGAGCGCATGGTCGAGGATTTCTTCAGCGCTGCTAACTCTGTAGCCTTTATTTCCCAGGCCGATGAGATAGTAGCCAAAGTGTTTTTTGGCCTGTAGTTTGTAATAGGTGATATTAGCAAACAATTTGTCCGTCTTGAGTGTTTTTCTTTTGTTTCGTACTTCATACTATATACATCACTTTGTCCATGTTTACTTTGCTCCTATAGGCGATACATGTCGTACCAGCTTTTACCCCTTCGGGTTTATTTTCGCACTAGAGGCGATAGCCTTGTGGTATTGGCTATTAGAGCCTGACGACCGAGCAAATTGGTTGTCAATTATTAATCCAAACGCTAGGGTAATATTTCCTTAAATATTTCCCATTTGATTGCTCTACCGAATTCTTCTTCTCCTCTTAGTGTTTCCAAAATATAAGCATTACCAGGCGCACAACGTTTGATCCGATAAGGTCCTTCCTAATTATGTGACCATTTGCCGATCTTGCTGTCCTTTAACCCGATCGGCAATTTTACTTTCCAGACCAAATCTCTTTCAGAAAATTGCTTATTCTTGACTCTTTTATTGCAATATTTTGCAACCCTTAGTTTGTTGGCTTCAATATTTTCAAGAGGACACAAGCCGAAGGCAACTCAAATTCTCTAAGTCATCTATCATAAGATTCTTATAGACTTTGGCTGACAAATCATTCTGCAACATAACACGCCTCGATCCTGTTTCAACTTCCCTAGGAAGGACTGCATTATGGCTATACATAAGTTCATAAGGTGACCATATCAGCTTTTTTGCTCTTGGCCATCAAGGGTAATCCATCCCCAGCGCTCTCCAGAGTCTTGTGTCCTCTTTTCCATTTTTGAAGATCATGTCCTGAAGGTGAAACTAGGCTCAGAGGAATCTATTTGATCGTGAAACTCTTTTGGCCAAGGGGGACTCGAATAGGCAAGAAGCTAAAGAACTATCACAGTCGATTGATCACTTGAAGAACTCCTTCCTTAGTGTTGACCTAGAATTGTCTTGACTGGAAGCTAGGCGTGCAGAACTTGAGATGGAGCTAGGAGACATGAAAGCTACCATTGATTGTCAAAAGTGCATCCTGGCTCAAATACACTTTCCATTCTCTCACTGTGTTTTCCTTTGTTCTGGCTAAAGAGCCGATTTTCAAAATAGCCAATTCCAGACTCCCGATCTTAATCCTATTTAGGTCTAAAAACACGGTCTTTATTAAGAGAGCCCTTCGATCTTCTATCCTTAGTCATCCGGCGTCGTATTCTCTTCGGTATTAGCGAGGTGACGCTTTGCCTCCTATTAATTGTGGTTGCCTTTTGCATGCCCCAAGGCATCTACCCTTTCGTTCTGTGGCTTCAAATACTAGGCCGAGGGGTTTAGCCTTGAACTCATCCGCACTTGCAACTATTCCTATTTCTTTGCTTTTTCTCCGCCCTCGCAGAACTCTATAGCGGACTTTCTCTCTTCTTGTAGATTCGATCAACTTCATGGTCAGCAAGGAGAACCATGGCAAGCGTGCGGCGGAGGAGGTCCTAGAGGAGAACATGCTAATGAACCAGCACCTCTGACGCATGAGGTAAGATTGACATCCTCTGTTTACGATGATGATCTATTCTGACTCACCTATAGGTTCATCGTGAATGATAGCCTTCGCCCCCTCCCTAGGACCGGCAAGCCCTCTGACACTGCATCTTTCACGCTGACTTCATCAGTCGAATTCTTCCAACTCGTATAATGGCGACGACGCCCGGCGCTTCTTCCGAGAATGGAGGGCGGCCAAGGACTGCTATTCTGAGGCGATTCGAAAAAATGGCTAGCTTGAGATCCGTCTAGGGGTCTTCCAAGCAGCCCTCAATGTGGCTGAGGAGGAGGCCAGTGCCGTTCGAGCGTGGCTGGCTAAGTCTGAATGCCATGGTGGTAGGTAAGATGGGTCCCATGAATGCTTCTATTCTGATTTCCACCATCTTTATCTTGATAGTTTTCTGTGATCGCCAGCCCTGACGGTGTAGTCGGAGTGTCTCCCACTGGTGGCGAACACAGCCACGGATGCAGTCAATGCTCGGGGTTCCCTCATCAATGCTTGCCTCCAAGACACCCTGACCCACATTCAAGAGATCACCATCCATGACGTTCAGTCATGGCACGTCGGTGGCACTAACCGTGGCGCAAGTCCTAGGCCAGGTATGACCTCCACACCATGGAGACTGGCTTCCCGATGGGCGATGGCCCTAAGGAACATGAGGACCTGCTCAAAGAATTCGTCGTTGCAGCGGAGGCCGTTGTGGACATTACATCCGCTCAGGCATATAGTGAACAAGATCTTTGATTAGTTTGTACTTAGGGTAAACCGATGAGCAAAGACTCCTATTTTTTCATGAATGTGTCTCAGTGCAATGCCCTTGTGTATGACTGTTTTTTGTTTTTATTTCTTGCTCTGGAGGCGATACGTATTGTATCGGCTTTTGTGTCTTTGAAGATTTTCATTTTTTGAAGTAGAGGCGATACCTTTCTGGTACCGGCTATTAGAGCCGATGACTAACCGAATCGGCTATCAAGTGTTGATCAAATGCTAGGATAACATTCCTTTAAATATTTTGCCGTAGAACTTTTCATACCAAAGGTTAAACAATTGATCAACCCAGGTCAAGCATCCCATTAAGCGAAACAGAACTCCTTTAAGAAATCTATCAACTCTGAATTGCACTTATAATTTGACTTAGCATTCACATACGTCGGCCTAAACCCATCTCCAGGACCAATGCTTATTTTTTTCCTTAATTCAATGGCCGACGTGAAGCCGTGACTATTTACTAAAACAGACTCTCAGAGCCGATTGCTTGCATCGGCTGTTGGCTTTCATTGCTGATTTTAATGAAGCCTCCTTCCCATGACTTGCCAAAAAAGCATTCGAAGTCTTCTAGTTCCTAAAAGACTGGATCGGCTGTTGCGATGCTCGTAGACTCATCCACGTGAACCAGTTCGATATCATCTCCATGACATTAAATCAAACATTGATGCATGGTCGATGGTACACAACAGTTTGCATGAATCCAATCACAACCAAGGAGCAAACTGTATGACCCTTTTCCATCAATGACGAAGAATATGGTGAGCTGAGTCTTACTCCTGATTATTAGTTCGATGTTTATTGCCCCTAGGTCTTAGATGCATTACCTCCAAAATCCTTAAGCATTATGTCAGTCTCCATTAGATATCTTGGTCCCCTGCCAAGTTTATGAAAAGTGGTGTAAGGCATGAGATTGACAGAAGCACATCCGTCCATCAACATCTTGTTCATTGGCTTCCCATCAACCAAACCTTTTACATATAAAGCCTTTAAGTGCCAATGCTTGACGGGTTTATCAAATATTGCTTGCTATATAACCGTCAACTTAGCAACTATCTCCTCATACTCTGATTCATCGAAATCCGAATAAACTTCTTGATCTACTGGAGCTCTGAACTTTGATGGCAATAGAAAAGCCATTTGAATATTAGCCGATGGTTGCTTTCTATTGGCTATTTGTTTAGCACGCCATACCTGAGGTTTACCAGGATGCCTGAGCCTACTCTAACTCTTTATTCCTTAGGCGTTGCACCCTTCTCTTCTAGCTTCTTGTCAAACCTCCTGGACACCATTGGCCTTCCTGCCAGACATATTCTCTCTCATTGCCCTCTTCTTCATAATCAACCCAGTCTTGATCAACAACTCTTTTTCCCAGCCGATTATGAACACTTCCATTTTTTAAGCGCCAATCCATGTTATTATGATAATACGCATCTTGAGCATGGATAGATCGGCGGTTGGTTTGAGATTACCTAAACTCCTAATACTGATCACTGCACTCTGGACAGTTACTCCTGGTAGGCAACTTCAAACCTTCGTTCCAGCAATGTCAGAAGAAAGGACAATTCCAATGCACTTCAGTTTGTTTTCTTTCATACCTCTCTTTTTCCTATTCACGCTGGTATTCTTGCTTTTCCAACCAATGCTGATAATACTTTTCCTTCTGCCACTGCCATTTATTCAACAGGATTCGAGATGTAACTCAGTGGCTTTGTCGCCCCATTTTTTGATATTTCCCCCTGCTCATATCAGCTCTTTTGCTTGTCGTGACAGTCTTCTAATTTCTCTGTACTCGTCAGCCGATATTTACATCTTGGGATCAACTAGTTCCTAGCTTCTCTTGATTTGGTTGATGTTAAAACCTTAGTCTTTCCTTTGAGCAGCCTAGCATCAACCATGTTTTGATCTCCTAGGAAAGGATTATCATCAACTTTCATTTTTTGAGGCGTATCAAATTTGAGCCTTCCTTGCTGAATAGCCCTCTGTACATGCTGTCGGAAAATTCTACATTCATTAGTGGAATGAGAAGTAGCATTATGGAACTTGCAGAACTTCTTATTCTTCAACTGATCAGGGGACAACATAACATGATTATCAGGGCAACTTGATTTGTCCCTTCTCAAGCAAGAAATCGAAGAGCTTGTCTGATTTGGTGACATCAAAGTTAGCTCTTTTTGACTCCTCTTCCCTAAGGATTTGACACCATTACTGTCTTTTTGCCCCAATTTCCATTCAATCGCAGCAACCTCTTCTTCTTCATCTTCATAGCTATCATCAGGTTGAGTATGGATTATAAGCTTCGGCCACTGTGGTACTCTTCTAGAATCAAGTGTCCCTACGCATGCTCTGGAATTGGCTATTGAGCGTTGCCACTCATTGAGCCAATTGACCCAAGTTGTCAAATTCTTGTCCTAGCAGCTTTTGTTTTCACATTGGTAGCATTCCTTGAATGGCTAAAGCAGCTAGCTGATCATCAGCCAAGTTTAATGAGAAGCACAAGGTTCCTAGTCTCTTAGAATCTCTGAAGAAACTCAGTGCCTGATTCATTAGTCTTCTGCCTTATAGTTGTCAGATCGGTAATCTTCTTTTCTCCAGTCCTAGTGTAAAAATATATATGAAATTTCTTTTCTAGATCAGCCCAATTGGCAATGGAGTTGACCTGGCAGTGATGAAAACCAAGTGAAGGCTAGCCCTGATAGGGACAAGGAGAAGAAACAAACTCGATAGGCCTCCTCAACTGATGCCTCACCCAATTGTGTAAGATACCGACTGACATATTCTATCGTGCTTGTACTGTCTTGGCTAGTGAACTTAGCAAACTCTAGGAAGCCTGTAATTTGCAGGAAGAGCGGCCAAATCATACCATTCTAGATATGGACATTTATATGAAAAGGTCAGCCCTTTTGGCTTCAGACCGAATTGATTCTTCATCATCTTGGTTACCTTTAGCAACAACTCGTCAGCATGTGAATTTGGATTTCTCTACACATGCTGACCCATCTATGGGTTGAAATCCCATGTACCTTGATACCCTAGATTCAGAATCATGTGAATGGTGTTATAATCTGTGCCATAATGATACCCCCGTGGAATCTCTATCTGTTGGGTCCTTTGCTGGTTTGCTGCTTGAAGTCTCTGATTGTAGACATGAGGATCCATATCCCTATGGATCCTTTGGATTGATGGTACTATTTTTTGAGCTAACAACGGTATGTGGCCTGATGTGCCAAAATTAATCACCTAGTTCTAACCTTGCCCCACTGGCTGTTGCACATGCTGTACTAACGATCTAGGATTATTCTGTATCTGATTCGTAGTAGTTCCTTGAGCTTATTTAGATGAACCCTGAACTGCCTGGACATCATCATTACTAGCTAGTGCTTGCTTCTTGATGGCTAGTACCAACTTGATTAGTCCCTTGGGTCAATGGATGTGGAATGTTGTAATAAGCTAGCCCAACTTGACCAACTAGAAATCCATGAATCGCCTCTTTCATGGCGTTGTGGAATGTGTCCAAGAAAGCTTCATTATGCTTCACATGGCATCACGAACAGCTTTGTCTACATTTTTTTTTGTAAAGAAACGCCTATCTTCAGCTTCAACTGTATCTGTCTACCCATGTAATAGAACTCTTGGTAGTGGAAATTTCTGAACAATTGTGTTGTCACGTGTTTTGGTGTAGGAACAACAAACATTTGTTCTGAAATTCTTCTATAGCTTTGCCGATGACATCTTTATCTCCATCAGGTAGATCTTCATAATATACCAGAAGGATGTCATTGTTGCTGTGAACCGCCATGACAATTGTGGGGTCCCACCAAGCATGCCAGGAACATGTGTCGGCATGAGATTTCATCCCGTGCCATGGGCACACGAGCAAGCTAGAAGGGTCCGCTCGATGGAGCTGGAGATCCACCTAGCTTTAGCGTAGGGATGGTCGATCTAGCGGGTAAACCTTTCTATTTGAGATAGAACACATAGATCCATCCTAGAACATGAACTAGAGAGAGGAGAGAGGATGAGGGAGGGGATGTGTTACCGATCATCAGTGGGCTTGGCACAGGAGCTTGCCATGGTGTCGGTGAAGAAGGCGTTGTCGAGTTGGGGTCGATGGAGTGGGGCAACGTAGTCCAGTGACGACAGTGTCTAGGCGACGGCGAGGCGGTGAAGAACGGTGGTGGCGCTTCTTGCCACTGCTGCGGTCCCTAAGATCGGATTAGGGTTCTATCGATATAGTACTATGGCAACCAGTGAACCTCGTACTGCGAGCTACTGACCCCCACTTCTTTATATAGTGTAGTGCGACGGGGCCCCACCAACCATGTAGGGTTGCCCCCTCGATGAGGGCGCGGGATCAAGGCACAAGTTGGTCATTAGGACAATATTGGTGGAGAGATCAACATAGCATTCTCCCCCTTGATCTCACCTTTTGTCTTAAACTTAAAATACTTATCTCTTTTTCCTATTCCATCACAGATTAGTGCATAGAGCGTGCCTCATAATAACAGTTAGTAACATTGGATTAACAGCTACAATGCACCTCTCTGTTTTGAAATAGATTCTCAACTGGGCCCTTATTATTTAGGAATCATAGGTTTTACCATAAACTCATGCCGGCTAAGTGTTCTTTGAACACATTGGGTGGTAAGCCTTTTATAAGCGGATCCGCAAGTATTTTCTTTGTACTTATATGCTCGAGACTAATAGAATGATCCCAGACTTTATCTTTCACAACATAAAACTTTATGTTAATGTGTTTGGCAGCACCACTTGACTTATTGTTGTGAGCATAACATACTACTAGCTCATTGTCGTAGTACAACTTGAGTGGCTTATGAATGTCATCGACCACTTTCAACCTAGGCATAAATTTCTTTATCCAGTTCACCTGTCTTGTGGCCTCATAACATGCTACAAGCTCAACATACATCGTGGACGATGTAGTGATGGTTTGCTTAGAGCTTTTCCATGATATAGCTCTCCCTACGAGAGTAAATACATAACCTGATGTGGATTTTCTATCAACTACATCTCCCGCAAAATCTGAATCTGAGTACCCTTCTATATGTTGGGAATCAGATCTTCTGTACGTTAGCATCAGACCTTGTGTTTTACAAATAACGCAAAGCTTTCTTTACCATTCTCCTAGTGTTCTATTCCTAGATTACTCTGATATCTGCCTAGTATCTCGGTAACAAAAACTAAGTCAGGGTGTGTACATACTTGAGCATACTGTAAGCTTCCTACAACTGAAGCATATGGAACCGTTTTCATTCGTCGATCTCATATTGGTTTCTAGGACATTGAAATTTCCCAAAACTATCGCCCTTGACTATAGGAGCAAGTGAATGCTTACACGCATGCATACTATATTTCTTTAGAACCTTTTCTAAGTATGTCTTTTGCGATAATCCTAAAATCCCCTTTCTTCTATCTCGGTGAATCTCTATTTCTAAAACAAATGAATCTTGTTGACATGAAATTTTGTCCCATGCCGAGGGCACATGAGCAAGCCGGAAGGGTCCGCTCGATGGAGCTAGAGATCCGCCTAGCTTCAGCGCAGGGATGGTTGATCTTGCGCTCTCCTCCCGAGATGTGCCAGTTAATTTGACCTTATAATTAACAAGGAGAGAAAGTTTATTAGTAATTTAGGGTGGAACATGCTGGTGTTGCCAGACAGTCCCGAATGTGCGGTTCTGAGAGTCGATAAGAAAGGAGATCGACTAAATAGTCGATTCCAGCATATTCATAAGAATAATTCAGTTAAAGCTCATGGGGTTGTGTAAGAAGAATCAGTTATCATTCAGGATGAATATTATTATTTACACAAATATTGGTCAATGGCAAAAGGATGTCAACAATGATTAATCTATGCTAAGCCAATGTGTCGGGGACCTAATACTGGGGTACCCAATGAGGTGGAATTAATAACCATCGAACGTTGATGCTTTTGGCCAGACAAGAATGCTACTACGCTTCTGACCCGAATGATGGAAGATTGGTTCTGCCTCGCCCAACCCCTGAGGGCTAGACTCCGCCTTGCCTGATGGCTGAGGGCTGGCTCCGCCTCACCTAATGGCTAAGGGCTGGCTCCACCTCGCCCGACATCTGAGGGCTGGCTTTGCCCTGCCCGACGTCCGAGGGCGGGCTCCGCCTCACCCACCGGCTGAGGACAGGCTCCGCCTCGCCCAATGTCTAAGGGCTGACCCTACCATGCCTGATGGCTGAGGGCAGGCTCCACCACGCCCGATGGCTAAGGGCAGGCTCCGCCTCACCCAATGACTGCACCCTGCTCCTTCATGATGACGAGTAGGAGGAATGACAGGACACTCAGGTCAAACCATAGTACCGAGGACCATGCCCTGCGCACCTACAAGAAGGTACCATCAGGATATGATGGGATGGGTGCTTTAAGCCCTCCCAAACATGGCAGAGCCTGAATAGTGTTGTACGCGGTGACTTTTGTCCTACAGTATTATAGGCACCGCCATCAGCCCTCGGGCGTGGATCCTGACACAACCATACGACAACTACTGCAATCCAAGGAAGAACTCACATCATCTACAGTAACATGTGTATAGTCATTTCCCCTATCTACTCCCCATAGAGTCATGGCTCGGTGCCCTGACACATCGCACCGTCCGCTGGGGGAGGATGGGACATGACCACTCACTGAAATGAAGCCAGAGCCTGGACCTATCAGGATCTGCGAAACATGCTATCCCTAGCATGGTCTGCCATGTCAGCAAGGCAGGCTCAAGGGAAAAGGAAGACCCGGCACCCTCGAAGGACCTTGTCTACATTTGGGTTTTTCCTCTTTCTCCCATCTATAACCCCTACTCCCCCTTGGTCTATAAAAGGGAGGGCAGGGCACCCACTAAAGAGATGGATCAATTCCACAGACAAGATACAACCAAGCAGCAACCGAGCTCTTGGCATCCTTTTAACCTTTCCATCAGAGACTTGGGACCTGTCTCTCTCTTAACTATTTGTACCCCCTACTACGAAACCTTTTTCAGTACTAATAACGTGAGCAGCAGCAAACTGGACATAGGGATGTTCTGCCCGAAGCAGTATAAACCTTGTGCCCTTTAGTACACCATCCGAGCCTAACGCGCAACAAATATAAATTTACTAGTTGGTGTTTGTTTGAAACACCGACAGTTGGCGCGCCAGGTAGGGGCCTTTGCGCATTCCAAATCAGGCCTCGGATGGCTAGCCATGCAATCAGCTGGGTCTCGGTGTAACACTCTAAAATTTGCCTCTTTTGAAATAGAGTTAAATTGTTTAGGTTGAAATTTTTGTGCACATGAAATATAGGAAATAAAATTTTTCATTAAATTAAAATACATCATAAGGTAGCAACATGTTTGAGCATACATGCCATTGTATCTGATTTTATTGGTTGAGTGGTTGAAAAGTCAAAATAGTTAAAATGCTTTTGAAATGAAATTAAAAATGACTTTGAAATAAAAGAAAAGAAGGAAAAGAAAATTAGAAAAAAATAAAAGTATTATTAAAGTTGTAAAGTTTATCTTGGGGAGCCTAACAAAGAATAGGGAAGTATATTTGAAACTATACTTGAATTTGTTTTGAATTGGTCTTGGATTTGAAAACTAGAAATTGGAAAAGAATTTGAATTTGAAAAACTCTCCTTCTTCCATTTTCAGCCCAACCTCAGGAGCTGGCCCGGTCCTCTTCTTTTTCCCCTTCCTGGCTTGGCCTACCCGGCGGCCCAGCTGCACTCCCCCTCCCTTCTCCTTTTTCAGCGCCCATTTAGCCCAACTGCCCCTCCTCTTCCGCGCACGCCTGCCTCAGCCACGCGACCCACTGCTCCGCTCAGCCTGCTCTGCTCGGCCGGCCCGCGCGTCAGCCACCCACACGCACTGTCTCTCCCTCCCTCTCGCTGTGATGCAGGCCCCATCCGTCAGCCACCATTCCCTTCTTTCCTTTCTTCTTCCCCGCTCTTTCCTTCCTCTACCCGCCGATGGTGGCCCGTGTACGGCAAGCCACCGCGACGGCGCTCCTACAAGGCAAGCTCCCAATCCGCCCATGCCCCGCTCCCTTTCCATCTACGCAGCGCCTATCCCCGCCTATAAAACCCAAGCTCGACCCCCCTTCTTCTCTCTTTTCTCCGACCACCGCTCGCTCGCCAATGCCGCCGTAGCCCCGCTGCTCCGGTGCCGATTCAACGACGCCGATGCCACCCGGAGATCCGTCATTGTCATCCGCGCCTGTAGGTACCATAATTTCTCGGTTTTGGTCACGAGTGGATCGAATTTTCCCTTCATCCGCGTGTTTTCTCTCTCTCCAACCGCCGCCGTCGATGACCCGCCCCTTCGGAGCCTCCCCTAGACGCCGCGCTCCTTTCAAATCGATTTGCGGTGAGCTCCTCCACCTACCCGTGCTCTCCTTTCATTGAATAACGCTCTAGAGTGCCGTATCGGCGAGTTCCTAAGCTGCCAACCATGGCGCCGCTGTGGGGCCATCATCCTAGCACGTTCCCCCCACCCTATATTTGTGCCCCATTGAGTTCGTGAGACCCCATGCTACGTGTAGGTGCCCTCGGCTCAGTCTGGGGTGGCCGAAATCACTGTATCGGTGACCACCAACGAGCTCGGACCTTCGGCGACAATGGCGCCGCCATTGTGAGCCTCTTCCCCGGTGGCCCGCTGCCCCGCACCCACTTGCGCCGTTGGATTCACATGAACGGCCAGGATTAGAACGTAATGGTTCGGTCCACCGTGGACCCACGGATTCGGTCCACGCTGCGTGGTGCACCACGCCAACAGCGTGCTGCCACGTGCGTGCCCAGTCAGTAGCCACGGGTCAACCCATGGTCAGCTGCGTATGTTTTGTGAAAAAGCCCCTCGGTTTCTAGTGAATTAACCCACAATCCAAATCAGTTCAAAATGATTTCTTTTAGGTTCTGTTTTCTTCTATTTTAGCCCCTAAGTTTTCCAGAATTAGTACCCACAGTCCAACAGCCGTGTAATTTCAGATTTTAAATGTTTTAATTCAAAAATGAGTTCGAGTTATTTACAGAAATGTCATTGCACCTTATTTCATGCGTAACTTTTGCGTTTTAAGTCCGATTTGACCCGTTCAAATTGCGTTAGGATCGTATTTACGTTTTCTACATGTTTATACAACTTTTAGGCATGTTTCTAATATTTCAAATTCATGGGTAGATTTAATTTATTATCTAACTATAGGAAAGCTTGTTTAAATAATAAATTATTCATTTTAACTCCAAAATAGTCTGTCCAAGATGCATTAGATTCATAACAACGAGATCTATGCGTTAGCAATAGTGTTTACTATATAGTTTTTTCTACAATAATATGGTTTAAATCATATCTTGATTAATGATTATGCAACTAGATTTTATAAATAAAATATAATTTGTTTTACTTTTGTTTTATAATTCAAATCTAAAATTGACTTAATTCAATCTACATTGTCTATAAAATATCTTTTGTATATGAATTCATATAGTAAACATAAATGAAGCCTGTAGTTTTCTTTTCCACGTATTAAGCAAATCTCTCGGTAGTTGTAACTTTTCAACCGTAGTTCTGATTAGCATGCCTCTCGCGATTGTGTGTTCGTAGCGATGCGTAGAATTGTGTTTCAATCTCTTTTACTTATTTTTCTATGATTGGTGATGCAATTATATGCTATGCATATATGTGTATGGATGTTTGTGTGGTGTTCTACGATTACGTCGAGTCAGTGAGATATACGTGGTGATCCAAGAAGAAGAAGAAGAACGTTGAAGATTAAAGCTTACCGAAGGATTGGTGTGTAAGGCAAGTATAGCATGGGACCATCCTTGTTACCTATTCACATTTAATCACTAAATTCATATTGCATGTGTCTACCTTGTTGTCAATAAGGATATCCTAGATATTTGATATCTTGTACCTTGATACCTTTGGGACATTGCATTGGGTAGTTTTTGCTAGTGCTTAATCAAAACCATGATCTTATAACTTGACTAATGGTATATGCAATAAACATTAAAACATAACTTTTTAGAAACATGGAAATAGGGGGCTGGAGTGTTTAGCTACTTTCTAAATGCTTCAGATTCCTCTCCCAAAGGACTTATCTATAAGCGATCATCCGAGACTTATAGTACAGCTGTGAGGGCTATATGGCTCTGGCTTTAGCTCAGTATGAGGACCTTTTCTAGCTTGTTAGTGGTTACCTTTATGGTGCACGAGGGTATGTTTCCTTTACTGCTGGGATGTGTGTACCGTGCTGCGATGCCCACGCGTGCCACTCCTAGAGAAGGGCCACATATGCCTAGCGACCCTAACTTGTTAGACGAACCTTTGAAAGGCTTCATAGTGAACCCTACCAACCTTCCTTGGTAGTGGGTCAAGAGGCTGATCACATCGGGCAAAAGGGTAAATCATGACTCCCTACCATGCCTGATGGCTGAGGGCAGGCTCCACCACGCCCGATGGCTAAGGGCAGGCTCCGCCTCACCCAATGACTGCACCCTGCTCCTTCATGATGACGAGTAGGAGGAATGACAGGACACTCAGGTCAAACCATAGTACCGAGGACCATGCCCTGCGCACCTACAAGAAGGTACCATCAGGATATGATGGGATGGGTGCTTTAAGCCCTCCCAAACATGGCAGAGCCTGAATAGTGTTGTACGCGGTGACTTTTGTCCTACAGTATTATAGGCACCGCCATCAGCCCTCGGGCGTGGATCCTGACACAACCATACGACAACTACTGCAATCCAAGGAAGAACTCACATCATCTACAGTAACATGTGTATAGTCATTTCCCCTATCTACTCCCCATAGAGTCATGGCTCGGTGCCCTGACACATCGCACCGTCCGCTGGGGGAGGATGGGACATGACCACTCACTGAAATGAAGCCAGAGCCTGGACCTATCAGGATCTGCGAAACATGCTATCCCTAGCATGGTCTGCCATGTCAGCAAGGCAGGCTCAAGGGAAAAGGAAGACCCGGCACCCTCGAAGGACCTTGTCTACATTTGGGTTTTTCCTCTTTCTCCCATCTATAACCCCTACTCCCCCTTGGTCTATAAAAGGGAGGGCAGGGCACCCACTAAAGAGATGGATCAATTCCACAGACAAGATACAACCAAGCAGCAACCGAGCTCTTGGCATCCTTTTAACCTTTCCATCAGAGACTTGGGACCTGTCTCTCTCTTAACTATTTGTACCCCCTACTACGAAACCTTTTTCAGTACTAATAACGTGAGCAGCAGCAAACTGGACATAGGGATGTTCTGCCCGAAGCAGTATAAACCTTGTGCCCTTTAGTACACCATCCGAGCCTAACGCGCAACAAATATAAATTTACTAGTTGGTGTTTGTTTGAAACACCGACAGTTGGCGCGCCAGGTAGGGGCCTTTGCGCATTCCAAATCAGGCCTCGGATGGCTAGCCATGCAATCAGCTGGGTCTCGGTGTAACACTCTAAAATTTGCCTCTTTTGAAATAGAGTTAAATTGTTTAGGTTGAAATTTTTGTGCACATGAAATATAGGAAATAAAATTTTTCATTAAATTAAAATACATCATAAGGTAGCAACATGTTTGAGCATACATGCCATTGTATCTGATTTTATTGGTTGAGTGGTTGAAAAGTCAAAATAGTTAAAATGCTTTTGAAATGAAATTAAAAATGACTTTGAAATAAAAGAAAAGAAGGAAAAGAAAATTAGAAAAAAATAAAAGTATTATTAAAGTTGTAAAGTTTATCTTGGGGAGCCTAACAAAGAATAGGGAAGTATATTTGAAACTATACTTGAATTTGTTTTGAATTGGTCTTGGATTTGAAAACTAGAAATTGGAAAAGAATTTGAATTTGAAAAACTCTCCTTCTTCCATTTTCAGCCCAACCTCAGGAGCTGGCCCGGTCCTCTTCTTTTTCCCCTTCCTGGCTTGGCCTACCCGGCGGCCCAGCTGCACTCCCCCTCCCTTCTCCTTTTTCAGCGCCCATTTAGCCCAACTGCCCCTCCTCTTCCGCGCACGCCTGCCTCAGCCACGCGACCCACTGCTCCGCTCAGCCTGCTCTGCTCGGCCGGCCCGCGCGTCAGCCACCCACACGCACTGTCTCTCCCTCCCTCTCGCTGTGATGCAGGCCCCATCCGTCAGCCACCATTCCCTTCTTTCCTTTCTTCTTCCCCGCTCTTTCCTTCCTCTACCCGCCGATGGTGGCCCGTGTACGGCAAGCCACCGCGACGGCGCTCCTACAAGGCAAGCTCCCAATCCGCCCATGCCCCGCTCCCTTTCCATCTACGCAGCGCCTATCCCCGCCTATAAAACCCAAGCTCGACCCCCCTTCTTCTCTCTTTTCTCCGACCACCGCTCGCTCGCCAATGCCGCCGTAGCCCCGCTGCTCCGGTGCCGATTCAACGACGCCGATGCCACCCGGAGATCCGTCATTGTCATCCGCGCCTGTAGGTACCATAATTTCTCGGTTTTGGTCACGAGTGGATCGAATTTTCCCTTCATCCGCGTGTTTTCTCTCTCTCCAACCGCCGCCGTCGATGACCCGCCCCTTCGGAGCCTCCCCTAGACGCCGCGCTCCTTTCAAATCGATTTGCGGTGAGCTCCTCCACCTACCCGTGCTCTCCTTTCATTGAATAACGCTCTAGAGTGCCGTATCGGCGAGTTCCTAAGCTGCCAACCATGGCGCCGCTGTGGGGCCATCATCCTAGCACGTTCCCCCCACCCTATATTTGTGCCCCATTGAGTTCGTGAGACCCCATGCTACGTGTAGGTGCCCTCGGCTCAGTCTGGGGTGGCCGAAATCACTGTATCGGTGACCACCAACGAGCTCGGACCTTCGGCGACAATGGCGCCGCCATTGTGAGCCTCTTCCCCGGTGGCCCGCTGCCCCGCACCCACTTGCGCCGTTGGATTCACATGAACGGCCAGGATTAGAACGTAATGGTTCGGTCCACCGTGGACCCACGGATTCGGTCCACGCTGCGTGGTGCACCACGCCAACAGCGTGCTGCCACGTGCGTGCCCAGTCAGTAGCCACGGGTCAACCCATGGTCAGCTGCGTATGTTTTGTGAAAAAGCCCCTCGGTTTCTAGTGAATTAACCCACAATCCAAATCAGTTCAAAATGATTTCTTTTAGGTTCTGTTTTCTTCTATTTTAGCCCCTAAGTTTTCCAGAATTAGTACCCACAGTCCAACAGCCGTGTAATTTCAGATTTTAAATGTTTTAATTCAAAAATGAGTTCGAGTTATTTACAGAAATGTCATTGCACCTTATTTCATGCGTAACTTTTGCGTTTTAAGTCCGATTTGACCCGTTCAAATTGCGTTAGGATCGTATTTACGTTTTCTACATGTTTATACAACTTTTAGGCATGTTTCTAATATTTCAAATTCATGGGTAGATTTAATTTATTATCTAACTATAGGAAAGCTTGTTTAAATAATAAATTATTCATTTTAACTCCAAAATAGTCTGTCCAAGATGCATTAGATTCATAACAACGAGATCTATGCGTTAGCAATAGTGTTTACTATATAGTTTTTTCTACAATAATATGGTTTAAATCATATCTTGATTAATGATTATGCAACTAGATTTTATAAATAAAATATAATTTGTTTTACTTTTGTTTTATAATTCAAATCTAAAATTGACTTAATTCAATCTACATTGTCTATAAAATATCTTTTGTATATGAATTCATATAGTAAACATAAATGAAGCCTGTAGTTTTCTTTTCCACGTATTAAGCAAATCTCTCGGTAGTTGTAACTTTTCAACCGTAGTTCTGATTAGCATGCCTCTCGCGATTGTGTGTTCGTAGCGATGCGTAGAATTGTGTTTCAATCTCTTTTACTTATTTTTCTATGATTGGTGATGCAATTATATGCTATGCATATATGTGTATGGATGTTTGTGTGGTGTTCTACGATTACGTCGAGTCAGTGAGATATACGTGGTGATCCAAGAAGAAGAAGAAGAACGTTGAAGATTAAAGCTTACCGAAGGATTGGTGTGTAAGGCAAGTATAGCATGGGACCATCCTTGTTACCTATTCACATTTAATCACTAAATTCATATTGCATGTGTCTACCTTGTTGTCAATAAGGATATCCTAGATATTTGATATCTTGTACCTTGATACCTTTGGGACATTGCATTGGGTAGTTTTTGCTAGTGCTTAATCAAAACCATGATCTTATAACTTGACTAATGGTATATGCAATAAACATTAAAACATAACTTTTTAGAAACATGGAAATAGGGGGCTGGAGTGTTTAGCTACTTTCTAAATGCTTCAGATTCCTCTCCCAAAGGACTTATCTATAAGCGATCATCCGAGACTTATAGTACAGCTGTGAGGGCTATATGGCTCTGGCTTTAGCTCAGTATGAGGACCTTTTCTAGCTTGTTAGTGGTTACCTTTATGGTGCACGAGGGTATGTTTCCTTTACTGCTGGGATGTGTGTACCGTGCTGCGATGCCCACGCGTGCCACTCCTAGAGAAGGGCCACATATGCCTAGCGACCCTAACTTGTTAGACGAACCTTTGAAAGGCTTCATAGTGAACCCTACCAACCTTCCTTGGTAGTGGGTCAAGAGGCTGATCACATCGGGCAAAAGGGTAAATCATGACTGTCGACGAAATATGGTCGGCAGTCTACCTAGGGGTATGCCCAAGGTAGTAGATTATCGGCAGACAGATGCGCAAGCCCCAAACAAGACGGTGACGCAAGACAGACACGAGGTTTTATCCAGGTTCGGCCGCCAAGAAGGCGTAATACCTACGTCCTGCGTCTGATTTGTATTGCTGTATGTCAATGAGAGATATTTTTTAGAGGGGTCCCCTGCCCGCCTTATATAGTCCGGGGGGCAGGGTTACAGATCTGGAAACTAATCCTAGCCAGTTACAATTGCCATATGTGGCCGGATAAGGATTCCTATTCTAACCGACCAGGATCCTGCTTGGTCGCCAAATCCGTCTTGATTCCTTGTGCGGGACTCCGACCAGGTTAACTGGGCCGCACGTCATCTTTCGGGTGGACCGAACCCATCGATCCGGGCCAGCCCAAGCTTAGCCGTAAGGGTATAGGGGTTAATACCCCCACAGCTAGTCCCCGAGCATCATGTATTATGCTGCGACACGCCATTTTAACCTTCTCCGACAAGCGAGGCTTGAATTCTTGACGCCTCCGACCACCGTCATCACCGGAGAAGTAGGTTGTCCGAAGAATGTATGGTGCTCTTAAGAAAAAAGAAAAAGATTTCTGTCCTGAGAAGTGTGCCCACTTGTATTTCTGAAAAGAAATGTAAGTGGTCTTAAAGCATAGCATCCTTAAACATCAGAAGCGTAGGGGTCGAAAAACAAACACATTCACCGCAAGGTGAAGTGTGCCCACTTAGTCCCCGAGCTTGCTGGAAGGCAAAGCATGAGCCTTGTAGCAAGGTCTAAAAAAAAAGTCTCTTAACTATATGCGAGTACAAATCACATGTAGCCAAGGAGAACCATTATTCAAGCAGTGGTCGGGGCAGTCCCCGAGCATACTAATAATCCTCATAAGCATTCAAAACACAAGGGTCGATTTAAACAAACACATTCACCGCAAGGTGAAGTGTGCCCACTTAGTCCCCGAGCCTGGTAGTAGGTGACGCAGGCACGTGGTGCCAGGGTCTAAAAAAGAAATTCCGCTGAAGTTAAGAATCCAATTGCCATACAGGCAAAACAAGATACACCGGCAGGTGCATCATACCGACGTAGTCCCCGAGCTTGCTGGAAGGCAAAGTATGAGCCTTGTAGCGAGGTCTAAAGAAAAGTCTCTTAACTGTATGTGAGTACAGATCACATGTAGCCAAGGAGAACCATTATTCAAGCAGTGGTCGGGGCAGGCCCCGGGCACAGCCGTGGTCGGAGCGGTCCCCGAGCACAAAAGTGGTCTGGGTAGTATCCAAGCACAGTAGTGGTCTGGGCAGTCTCCGAGCACATTAGTGGTCTAGGCAGTATCCAAGCACAGTAGTGGTCAAGGCAAATCCATGATCACTTGTGCTGCTTGTACTATTAATTGGTGTACTTTTCTCTATTCTCTGCCAAGGTCAGTCTGACACGTCTGGTCAAAAAAGTAAATAGGTATAGTACGTCATTCTATCTTCTTCTTTTTTTTTGCAAACAGTCGGTTGACACCTGTATTGAGGTGTGTCAGTGTGGGCCCCCTCACACCATCAACGAAGAGGCGCGTACACTATTAACGAAGGAGCGCGTTTATTGGCGCAGATGTCGAGGTTGTGTGAACAACCGTCTGCGGCGCGTGCGCATGACTCCCAATAATCTCGGGCGAACGAAACGACGGTGCTCTTTGTTTTATATAATGCAGATCTAGTAAGTTACTCATACCATTCCCCATTGTCATCTGCCGCCGCAACCTTCTTCTTCCTCCTGCCGAACCCTATTCCCCCAAAAATCATCACCAATCCCCTCGGTCTCCCGTATCCACCCACCTAGTAAGGACGAACTAATGGCGAAGAGAGACGCCCAGAAGAAAGGCGGGGTCATGGCGAAGGAATGGTGGAAGTCGCGGAGCAACGAGGAGACCATCGAGGACCTCGTCGCCATGGGAGTGCTCCACAACAAGGCACTTGTGGGATGGCGTGCACCGAAAGGAGAAAGCTTCCCCGATCCACAACCAGGTGAGATTGTGGTCTTTGAAGATTTCTTCAAACGGGGTTTTGGGATTCCAGTGCACCCTTTCCTTTAGGGTCTCTGCTTGTACTACGAGATTGGGATTTGCAATCTGCATCCCAACTCGATTCTTCTTGTCTCCACCTTCATCCATCTTTGCGAGGCTTATGGTGGCTTCCAGCCCCATTTCGACCTCTTTCGCCACCTATTCTGTCTTCGGAAAAAAGGGAGCGGTGGCTCGAAGATTGCCGAAGGCGTCTACCTGAACCTGCATGACGGCATGAAAGCTCAATACCTGCACTGCCCCTGGAACACCTCCTTGGACGAGTGGTACAAGAAATGGTTCTACATCCGTGAAGAGCCAAACACCATCACTCTGTGCGATGTGGGACTGATTCTAGAGAAGAAGAGCAGCTGGTCGGAGAGGCCTGAGAACTTGGAGCAGATCGCCGAACTGCTCGGGTTGATCCCGTGGGGAAGGCTTGATGGCCCGAGCGTTGTCGGCAACTTCATCAGCCGAAGAATTCAGCCCTGCCAGAAAAGGATTCACCCTGGCTTCGAGTACCAAGGAGGCGCTGATCCGACGAGGACCAGGAAGGAGCCGCTCGACAAGATGGAAATCAAGGCCAGGATTGGAGAGCTGTTCAACCTGGCCGATCCCAATTATGTTGCACTGAACGCCATCGAACACGCCTTCAAGCTGGCTCGACCTCCCCCAAAGGTAAATGATGCCTCCTTTTAACTGTAGAGTCATGTTGTATCAAGAAAATAACTGTCTTTTCCTTCATTTTGTGTCTTAGTGCAATGGCCGTGACCGGGCAGGAGTGTTCGTGTCGCCTCCCCCCGGTGTAGAATGGCCGCAAGCTACCGGGCCAGCCGCCTAGACCAGCACCAGGACTGACGACGTTCACTGGGCGGTACTCGAGACCGTAGAGGACGCCTCGACCAGAGCCGCTGGCAAGCGTCCGGCTGCCAGCAAACGTCGTCAAGCCATCTTCCCCCTGTCGGACGACGAAGCAGAGGATGTGGACATCTTCCGGCTCATCCCCCGAAAGAGGAGAAGGCAGGTGGGACCGGCGGAGCAGGGTGGCTCCTCTGGGCCAGCAGTGGTCATAGCACCGACCACTGCAACACAGAGGACAAACGAAGGAAACATGCCGCATCATACTCCGACGCCCGTACCGGAGGTTGAACAAGTCCCGGTGGAAACTGCCGAGCAAGCGGAGCAGGGGCGGTCGAGGAGACGTTCCTTCGCCACATCCTTCCGCAAGTCAAAACTGTAAGTATCTATATTTTTGATGTAAGCTTTGCATTTTGCATTAGATGCTATTATCTTCTGAATTTGTCTCTAAATGCATTAGATCGGCGTCCACCGAAAGCCCCGACCAGCTAGCTGGGTGCGGAACGTCCTCACCAGCAACGGCAGGACAAACTGCTCAGCAACCAGCCGTGGAGGAGCCCATGGCAGGGACTCCGCCTGGGCCTCAGCAGGCGGACGACCAGATGCCAGTCCCCGAGCAGCTGGTCAAGAAGACAACCGAGCAGAATACAAGTGCTCCAAGCACGAACCCTGATGAGGCGGATACCACGGCGCCAAGGGAGCTAGATCTAGCCGAGGGGGAGCAGCCAGAAGTTGCCTAGAACATGGTTGTCGACGCGACGGCTCGTGGGAAAGCCCTGGTGGTCGTGGAGTCTGCGAACTCCAGACCAGTGCCGCCTCCCAAACAGGAGGCTGAAGAGGATGAAGTGGAAGAAGTCCTGGGCCATCCCCAAGATAGGCGACAACATGTATATGTGTCGCGCTATCGGAACGATGAATGGGTCATGCACGAGGAAATCCCAGAGGTCGAAGAGACCTTAAGAGTCGAACGGGCAGCCAAGCGCTTGGTGATAGAAGTCCAGGTATATTTGGCTTTAGTCCTTGACCCTATTGTGTAGTCGAACTGTCTGACGTAGCTTGTCTGTATGCAGGACTTGATGAAAACTGCAAGATACCGAAAAAGGTGCTTCGACCAGATAGAAGGAATCACGACGACCAATAAGGAGCTGACGGCTGAAGTGGAACACCTACGGCGCCAACTTGAAGCCGCCGACCAGGAGAGGATAGACCAAGAAGCACAGAACCAAAACCTGGTCGGCCAGCTCAAAAACAAAGAGCGGGAGAAAACAGGTAAGTTTTCACCGTATCATAGCAAGTGTGGGTCTTTGTGTTATTTTGTTCTTGGCAGTAATAGCTGTAATGCAGGTTTAGAAGCTGAAGTGACCCGCCTCCAGGGGGAGAACAGCCGTGCGCTTGCAGAATGTGGTCGCCTGAAGGAGGACAACGAGAAACTGGCACGCCGCCAGTTGGAACTCCAAGACCACACTAACAGAATGAAGGACGACCTGAAAAGTAAGCACTCCAGACCACCTTTCTCATTCAATTGCCCACATTGCCTTGTCGTGTCATCACGTTTGATGTCTTGTACTGTTTTCAGTTTTGAAAGTCAATGCCAAGAGGCACCTGGAGGCCGTGATCAAGGAGCGTGACGACTGGAAAGCACAATGCCTTAAGGCCACCGAGGAGCGGGACACGTGGAACAAGCGGTGCCAAGAAATGGCAACTGGCATTGTGCCCGTCCTCGACCTTATCGATCCGGCGCTCACAGAGGAAGAGCTAAGGACGCCTCAGCTCGGACTGGTCGAGAGATGCAAGCAAGCATGGGGATGTTTCCAAGACTTCGTGAAGGAGGCGGGTGAGTACACGGGTGCCCATGTGCTAAGCATGGTGCGTGCTCACTACCCCCTGATCGATCTCAAATGCTTGGAGGCTGGGTACCCGAAGGAGATAGACCCAGACAAGGCCGAAGAGCTTCGGACGGCCCAGCTGGACTTGTCGTCAAAGATAATTGGCGATATTAACCTGTGCGGAGGTGGGACAGCACCTGTGCAGGGTATGCCATCGACAAGCCAGCTGGAAATGCCATCAGCTGCAAGCCAACCAACGAAGCCTGCGGTCTCGACCAGCCAGGCACCGGCGAGGCCATCCCCTTCAGCTTGACTAGCTCAAGAGTCCTCGAGACTCGAGTAGGGTATCAGAGGCGGCAGGCAGTAAATGCCATGCGCCCCGACCAGCCAATGTAATAGGCTTAGAGCTGTAGAAGGAGGACATAGTTGTGTTATTGTAAACTTGAGCCTTTTCAGGCAAGCTTGTAATAACATAACTGTATATCATTATAAGCTTGTTTGTTTTATGCAAAACGCACTTTAAGCTTGAAATTTTTGTTGGTGTAACTAAGTGGGAACATGTTAACGTTCCGTTTAGTTGTACCGTTTTGCTCGACACATCATCCTGAAAAGTTTGTGCGGCCCTAGTCTGGCATGTGGTCGGAGTATGAGGTACTATGACCTGTGCACACGTGGACGCAGACAAGTCAGACTAGGGGGGACCTGCCGATCACCCGCAACGTAGAGAGCGGATCCCGTGCACGTGTTGGGAGGAACCGGAGACAGGGCCTGCTCCGAAAACCGTAGAAGGAGTAGTGGTCGGCTTGTACTGGCTTAAGTTAGAATAACCATAAAATTCGGAGTGACACATTAGAGTGGTCGGAGAAATCATAGTTGCTTTAGTAATCAAAAATACAAGTAGAGTACATATCTCAGTAGTTAAGCATAGAAGCGTTTAAGCTTGTAGATGTGCCATGAGTTCGGTACGTCCGTGCCGTCTAGATGAGCTAACCTGTAAGACATTGGACATGTGACTTCCTTGATCATGAAGGGTCCCTCCCATGGGGTTGCGAGTTTGTGGACACCAGCCTGGTTCGTCTTCCACTTCAGGACTAAGTCCCCGACCATGAAGAAACGCTCTTTAACGTTCTTGTTGTAGTACCTGCGCAAAACAGCAAGGTATTTGGCCGTGCGTACGCAAGAATCAAGCCTTTTCTCTTCTGCGCTGTTGACTTCTAGCTCCCGTACTTCGTTGACCTTGCCTTCGTCGAAGTTCTCTACCCGTGCTGATCTGAAAGCTATATCTGGTGGGAGGACTGCCTCAGCGCCGTAAACCATAAAGTATGGTGAGACGCCGGTGTTACGACTGGGCTGAGTTCGGAGGCCCCAGACAACGGCTGGTAACTCCTTGAGCCATCTTCCAGGAGCTTTATCATTTTCTCTGTACATCCTCTTCTTCAATGCATCCAAGATCATGCCATTTGCCCGCTCGACTTGTCCATTAGCTCTAGGATGCGCCACCAAGACGTATTTTACAACTATGCTCCTTTCATCGCAGAAGTCCCAAAAAGCGTTCCCGGTGAACTGAGTACCCAGATCAGTAATGATGCTGTTGGGCACGCCGAAATGGTGGATGACCTGGTCGAGGAATGTGACAGCTTTCTCTGAGGATGCCTGTACCAGAGGCATGTATTCTATCCACTTAGAAAACTTATCAATTAGCACGAAGACGCATGTAAATTTCCCAGGAGCTGGTTTGAAAGGCCCGATCATGTCCAGTCCCCAGCATGCGAAGGGCCAAGAGGCTGGAATCGTCTGGATCTCATGTGCTAGTACATGGATTCTCTTGGAGAAGAACTGACAACCTTCACAGCGGCGGACTAGCTTCTCTGCGTCGGCCACTGCTGACGGCCAATAGAACCCTGCTCGGAAAGCCTTACCGACCAGTGTTCTTGAGGCCGCGTGGTTGCCGCAGGAGCCAGAGTGGATTTGGTCTAGGAGATGCTCGCCTTCCTCCTGGGTTATACACTTCATCAAGATTTCCTCCTTAGCATTTTTGCGCCATAACTTGCCATCCACGAGCAGATACTGCTTACTACAACGCATCAGGCGCTCATTTTCTGCTCGATCGACATAACCGCTACCATCTGTCAAGTACTTGATGAAAGGCGCTCTCCAGTCCGGCTCATGAGTGGTCGAAAGCGGCTCGGTTGTGCTCGGCGCCGGAACCATAGCCACTAATTGCTAGTCTGAAACTTTGTCGGTCGTTGAATTTTTGTCTTCAATGGAAGGCGTGAGCAGGTCTTGGACGAATACGCCATGTGGGATTTTGGCTCGGGATGATCCTAACTTTGACAATGCATCCGCTGCCTGGTTCTTGTCCCGGACCACGTGTATGTACTCGATGCCATAGAACCTGCCTTCCAGCTTTCTTATCGATTTGCAATATGCGTCCATCTTTTCACTGGTCGTGTCCCAGTCCTTGTTGAGTTGGTTGATGACCAGAGCCGAATCTCCATAGACATAGAGACGTTTAACTCCAAGCTCAACCGCAATGCGTAGACCATGCAGGCATGCTTCATACTCGGCGGCATTATTAGATGCTGGGAAATAAATCCTGAGGACGTACCGGAGCTGCTCCTTGGATGGTGATACGAAAAGAACTCCTGCTCCCGCACCGTCAATGTTGAGAGAACCGTCGAAGTACATCGTCCAATATTTGTCGGATCCCGGAGAGGCAGGCGTGCTTAAGTCTGTCCACTCGACGATGAAATCGACGAGTGCCTGAGACTTGATTGTAGTACGGCTTGCAAATTCCAAGGAAAAGGGGCATAGCTCCATTGCCCATTTGACGATGCGCCCGTTCGCATCATTATTGCGAATGATGTCCCCCAAAGGATACTCGGTCATGACCACCACACGATATCCATCAAAGTAATGTCTCAACTTTCGGGATGTTATCAGTATGGCGTAGAGCAGTTTCTGAATCTGTGGGTACCTGGTCTTGGATTCGTTGAGTACCTCACTAATGAAATAAATTGGCCGCTGTACCTTGTAGGCGTGGCCCGGCTCGTCGCGCTCGACCACCATTGTAGTGGAAACCACCCGATCGGTCTCCGCAATGTAAAGTAGGAGAGTTTCGTCTTCTCTGGGAGCAGTAAGTACCAGAGGTGACGTGAGGTATTGTTTCAGCTGCGTGAAGGCAGCGTCTGCTTCCTCCGACCACTCAAACTTCTCGGACGCTTTGAGCAGTTTGAAGAACGGTAGTCCTTTTTCTCCTAATCTTGATATGAAACGGCTTAGAGCAGCCATGCAGCCGGTGAGCTTCTGGACATCCTTCACCTTTTTTGGGGGCTTCATGTCTAAGACAGCTTTTACTTTCTCTGGGTTAGGGCGTATGCCGTCATAACTGACGACGTTGCCGAGCAATATGCCAGAAGGGACACCAAAGATGCACTTCTTTGGGTTTAATTTCCATTGGAACGTATTAAGGGCTGTGAAGGTGCATTCCAGATTGTCAACAAGGGTATGTGCTTCCTTGGTTTTGACAACTACATCATCGACGTAAGCCTCGACGAGGCCGTCTTTTATCTCATCGTTGAGGCAGGCCTGTATAGCGCGTTGGTAGGTAGCACCGGCGTTTTTGAGCCCGAACGACATAGTCGTGTAGCAGTAGGCGCCGAAAGGCGTGATGAAAGATGTCTTGATCTGGTCGTCCTTTTTGAGAGCGATCTGGTGATAACCAGAGTAGCAATCGAGAAAGGAAAGCAGCTCGCAACCGGCGGTTGAATCTACGACCTCGTCTATGCGAGGTAAGCCAAAGGGGTCCTTAGGGCAGTGTTTGTTGAGATCAGTGTAATCAACGCACATTCTCCATTCATTATTCTTTTTGCGTACAAGAACCGGGTTGGCTAACCATTCCGGATGATACACTTCTTTGATAAATCCGGCTGCCAAAAGCCGTGTAACTTCTACCCTAATCGCCTCCTTTTTGTCGCGAGCGAACCATCGTAGCTTCTGCTTGATTGGTTTGGCTTTGCTGTTGACATTTAAGGAGTGCTCAATCAAGTCCCGAGGTACACCGGGCATGTCGGAAGGTTTCCATGCAAACACATCCACGTTGCCCCTCAAGAACCTGACGAGCGCGTCTTCCTATTTGGGATCCAGGTCGGCCCCGATGAGGGCCGTTTTGCTGGGATCGCCCTCGACCAGCTGGATTGTCTTGTGCTCCTTGGATCTGATGTTCTTGCGCGGAGCCTCGAGCTCTGGGATCTCCAAGTGGTCGGCCGACGTCTTCTTAGCATCGAGCATGGTCTCGGCCATGCGAATAGAGAGGTCGTGAGCCTCTGCTATTTTGAAGCTGTCGTCCTCGCAGGTATAAGCTGCGTATACGTTGCCCCTGAGGGTTAAAACTCCTTTCTCAGTAGGCATCTTGAGCACCAGATACCTGTAATGAGGTATGGCCATGAACTTGGTGAGCGACGGTCGACCAAGAATAGCATGGTAGGTGCCGTCGAAATCAGCGACCACGAAGTTGACGTAGTCAGTGCGGAAGTGGTCTGGAGTCCCAAACTGCACAGGTAGCATGATCTGCCCGAGAGGTGTGGAGCTCTGTCCGGGGAGAACGCCCCAGAACTGTGCCTCGTACGGCTTCAGGTCCGCCTGGGCTATTTTTAGAGCGGGCAGGCTGTTCTTGAACAGTATATCAATGGAGCTGCCGCCATCGATCAGTACCCTGTCGAATTGAACCTTGTTGATACAAGGATCGAGGACCAGGGGAAAATGCCCTGGCTCGGGTATGGCGGCCCATTGGTCCTTCCTGCTGAAGTAGATTTCACGGTGAGACCACGGAGGAAGCCGCGGATCGGTGAGAAGGTTGTCGGTGTTTGCCACGTTCAAGCAAGCGCGGGCGAGCAGCTTGCGTTCTCGTTTGGTCTCAATGGACACCTTGCCGCCGATGATGGTGTGCACGCGATCAGTCGGCTTGACGTATTTATGACGAGGATCTGCATCGTCATCGTCGTTGTCCTCATTGCGCTGTTCCCCCGCGTCGTTAGGCTTGTCGGACGTATCCAGAGCCTGTTGACGCGTGTAGATAGTCTTGAGGACGCGGCAATTCTCCATGGTGTGGTTCGACTTAGGATGGAGCTGGCAGGGTCCCTTCAATGCTTTGGCGTAGTCGTCCTCGTAGTTTCGACGTCCGCTGCCCTTTTTCATAGTATTGACCTCGCCGTCGTCTTCCCGAGCGCGCTTGCTCCTGTAATCGTCACGGCGGTTGCGCCGCTGATTACGTTGATCACGGTGGTCGCGGGAGTCGTTGCGCTGGTTGCGGCGGTCAAAATTGTCGTTCCGACCACGATTGCCACGGTAATCGTCGCGGTGTGGGGGGTGGTCGGAGCGTGGAACCCTTGCTGCTTCTTCAACGATTATCTTTTTAGCGTCGTCAGCGTCCGCATATTTCTTAGCGGTGGCCAAAAGCGCTGTGACCGATTCGGGTCTCTTCCGGAGGAGCTTGTCTCTTAGGGCGTCGTGGAAGCGGAGGCCGGTGACGAAAGCCTCGATTGCTTCGTTGTTGGATATTGATGGGACCTTGATGCGCATCTTCGAGAAACGCCGAACGTACTCGCGCAGTGGTTCATCCTTTCGATCTCGGATCCGTTGCAGATCGTACTTGTTGTTGGGTTGTTCACAAGTAGCGATGAAGTTATCGATGAAGGCCTGCCTGAGCTCCTGCCAAGAGTCAAAATAGTTCGCTGGCAAGCTAACCAGCCATTAGTGACCTGCATGACCAACAGCGACTGGGAAGTAGTTGGACATGACGTGCTCGTCAGCCATGGCTGAGCGGCACGCAGTTTCGTAGAGCATGACCCATAATTTGGGGTTTTCCTTGTCGTCGTACTTCTGAAGCTTCTCGAGCTTGAAATTCTTGGGCCATATGACTTGGCGCAGGTGTGGAGTGAACTGCTTCAGACCCGGCGGACCGTGGGCGGTGTCATACTCCATACGGCGATAGCTTTCATGGGATGCATGATCGTCGGCTCTCTGGTTGATGCGAGCACGCAGATCACATCCACCGAGGTAATGGCGGAGATCGTTATTGCCATCGCGGCGATCTCGATTGCCATCTGGATTAGCCCTGCGACCGTGGTTATCACGGCGATTGTCGCGGTTATCTCGGCGGTTGTCGCCTCGAACGTCGTGGCGGTTATCCTCCCGGCGGCGGTTGTCGTCCCGACCACCATCATGACCACCGTTTCCGCCTTGACGGTTGTCTGATGGGTCGTTATTGCGCGAGCCATGTTGGTTGAGTGGCTGTGAGCGACTTGAGTATTGGCGGCTGTGGCTTGATTCGACAGAAACGGATGGAGCCCGGGCTTGGTTCATCTCTGCGGTCTGAGCCATAGCAGCCGTCAGATAAGCTTGTATGTCATCACGGATTACTTGAGTCTCGGGAGTGTTGGGCAGCCGCTGCATTGTCGCCATGGCGACGGCTACGTTGGCGCTTGGGGTCTTGAAGACTTGTTTGTCCCCCACCCTGTCGAAAGCATTGTTGAGGTCACGTGGTTGGACCCTTATGCGTCGTGCCTCCTGGTCTGCTTCAGCTTCGGTTTGCCGGCGATTAAACTGGTCAATATTGCGTGCTTCGCGTGCAGTCTTTTCTTGTTCTGTTTTGCCAACTGCTGGTGGCTCGTCGTTGCTGACAACATGGATCAAATCCCCTCGTCTTGGCGGGAAAGACGGAAATTGGGGGAAACCCGGCGCGTGGTCTGGTAGATCCAGATCGTATTTGACGCCTTCATCTTCGTGACGCTGAAGCTCGGTGTGGACAGATGCGTTGGACGCGATGCCGGATGAGGAGCTAGAGTCACCCTCTCAGACTGTGTGGACGGATCCTTCCTGATAATCTTCAATCCGGACCATGTTGACGATGTTGCATGGCTTCGGCCGAGATCGGTGTATAGGACACAGATTCGAGCGGCGTCGCAGGTTGTACGCGTAGCTGGAGGCAGCATTTTGCAGGCCATAGGGCTGGACCTGGTGGTTCTCCATCGGGGCTTCGTACTCGCAGAGTCGGAGACCCGTCGCGATGGCTGGCCGACGATGAGCGAAACGCCCCTCAGGAGTTGATACGACCACAAGATCTGTTCCAAGTCGCACAGGACGACTGGTCCGAGCTGGTCGGATAGATCTGTTGTGGAGAGCCGTTACCTGCTCGTTAGGTTGGATTTGAATCGTACTTACCAGAGCCAGGGTTTCAGCGAGTTGGATGCCGACCCGATCAACGGAGTCGAGCAGGTCGGTGTTGTCGATCTGCTTCCCTCTGTAGCGGGGATGCGGATGACGGGTTGTTGGCGTGGCTGTAGGCGTGGTCGGAGCCAGATGTCCCGTGGTCGGAGCCAGGTCCATCGTGGTTGGAGCCGTGTTCACCATGGTCAGAGCCGTGTTCACCGTGGTCGGAGCCGTGTTCACCGTGGTCGGAGCCGTAGTCGATGCAGGTGAAGTAGTTGTCGGCGCAGGCTGAATCCACGCCTCCTCCGCGGTCATGGTGATGGAGTCGTCGGAGCTGATGGTCCAGGTGATCTGGCCGACGGTGAACGTGAGGCCGTTGGGCGTAGCCATGGAGCCGGAGATGATGACCATCTTGTTCGCTTGGAGAGCAGTACGCACACCCCCTACCTGGCGCGCCACTATCGACGAAATATGGTCGGTAGTCTACCTAGGGGTATGCCCAAGGTAGTAGATTATCGGCAGACAGATGCGCAAGCCCCAAACAAGACGGTGACGCAAGATAGACACGAGGTTTTATCCAGGTTCGGCCGCCAAGAAGGCGTAATACCTACGTCCTGTGTCTGATTTGTATTGCTGTATGTCAATGAGAGATATTTTTTAGAGGGGTCCCCTGCCCGCCTTATATAGTCCGGGGGCAGGGTTACAGATCTGGAAACTAATCCTAGCCAGTTACAATTGCCATATGTGGCCGGATAAGGATTCCTATTCTAACCGACCAGGATCCTGCTTGGTCGCCAAATCCGTCTTGATTCCTTGTGCGGGACTCCGACCAGGTTAACTGGACCGCACGTCATCTTTCGGGTGGACTGAACCCATCGATCCGGGCCAGCCCAAGCTTAGCCGTAAGGGTATAGGGGTTAATACCCCCACAATGACTCACAGTGAAAGTGTACAACCACTGTAGAGTGTAAAACTATTATAACAGCCATGCTCACGGTCATGAGCGGCCTTGGACCCTTATGGAATAGAGATGATCACTAATGGATAAAGGTACTAATAATTAATTGTTTATGCTATACATTATTCATGTTTACCCGATCATGTGTTTATGGGAATGATAAATTCTTTGCCACTCAATTGCATAAAAAGATGACCAATTAAAGCTAATCGCAGTAAACCATTGTCAGCCTTTTGAGCCTCATGAACCTCATGATATAATTGTTAAGTACGACATGTACTTACACTTTCTTTACTTTTCTATACTTGGATAAAAATCCCAGCTGGGTACCAGATTGCTAGTTTGGAGTTAGGCTTGTGGTCAACCAATCAGTCGTCCCTGTGGATTTGGAGTCTTCGCCTGAAGATCGAAGTTGACTTTTTGCTGTCTATACTCTGAGGTTATATTCCTTTTACTAATACGTTATGTAATAAGTATTGTCTCTTGGTATTTCCCTTATTTGTGACTATATGTGAGATTTGACTTCCTGGGCTCACATATAGTGTGTATCTGGTTTTATCTTTAAAACCGGGTGCTATACCCGGACGTACACATGCGTTTCGGTGACCTAGACTTCATCATCACGGTGGGAGGAGAGTTGGCATCAGCCCACGCCGCCATCCAATCTCTCCCCTCTAACGGCTTTAACTACGAGAGGCTTGAGTGACAGCCCGGTGTCTCCATTGGACCCCGGCCGTCTAGGGAGGACCCGCGCTACCTCACCCTCTCTCCGGAACACTCCGCATGGAGCACCTCGATGGCGCTTTCATTTGGTCTCTACAACACCGTGGCGACCGTTAGCCACCTTGTGGCACAGTGCACGATCCCATCCCCCATGAACAACGAGTTCATGGGGATGATCGAAAGCATCACGGAATCCCTCCATGGCCTCCTCATGGAGCGGCCGGGTCGAACTCTAGTTCTAACTCCAGCAGGGGGAATGACCACCCCTCCCAAGAATGTTTAATGGCGGGTACCCCCGAGGGACACGTCAAAAGCATCTCCGCGAAGGAAACTACCCCGGCAGGCAATCTCGGCGATGGAACCGAAGAGGAGAAAGTGGTCCCACCTCATGTAGGGGTGGAGCAGCTAAGAGCCTGAAAGTGGGAGATCGATGAAGCCGGACAACAGCTTGTGCGGGAATACGTGGAGGTCGAACGCCACAGAGACGGTGTGCGCACATGCGCCGTGGCCCGTGACGTGAACCGAAGGATCATCGCTGATGATGAAACCCTTCTTCACTTCATTCGAGCAAGCTAGAACATCACCGCCGCAAAGGCCTTGCTCTATGGCCTTCCAGAGGCCGCAACGTCCGAGGATTGTTGGGCCCATCGCGAAATTCGCACATTGCTTGAGCGTGCGGCGACGAAGCTGGTGGAGAGCTTGTTGTCTTGGCGATGCAAGCTCGACAGCAGCCAGAGCACGCCCTCGGTGTGCCCCGCTAGGGATGCATCAGTCCACCAGGCACCATAAGGCGGCAGGCAGTGCGTTGTGATCCTCATACATCAATGTCTCGATCGCAACCGCGATGCACGTAGCACCCTCGACGCCCACAGACGCACCTACAGCAACCCAAGAGAAGGAGCCCACCATGGCTATCATCCTCATCACGGCGAACGCTACAACAATGGCAAGGACCTGAGCCTAAGCCTCGGCCTACTAGGCCCTCAGGCCTTCGGCTGGCACATCCTCGACGCTTCTTTCCCATAGAGGTACCGACCAATTATCAATATCCCTAAGTACTCTAGGGAGACAAACCCTGGATTTTGGCTCGAACACTATCGGCTTGCCAGTCAAGCCGGTGGTGCAGATAATGACGACTTCATTATCTGCAACCTTCCACTATTCTTGGCCAATTCAGCACAAGTGTGGTTGGAACACCTACCATCCAACATGATCCAGAGTTGGGCGTATCTAAAGGAGATCTATGTGGGAAACTTCTAGGGCACATACAAGCACCCTAGGAACCCTTGGGACCTCAAAAACTACCGTCAGAAGGCCGGTGAGACCCTCTGTGGGTACAATGCTTCTCCCGACAGTGCAATGAGCTCCCTAACATCGCCGACGCCGACGTGATAGGAGCCTTCCTATCTGGGATGACCTGCGAGTCCTTGGTTCATAAGTTGGGATGCAAGGGCCCATGAACCACCAAGGAACTCCTAGACATCACCACTAGCCATGCCTCAGGAGAAGAGGCGGTCGGGGCGATCTTCAATCGCCTTGAAGGCAAGGCAAGGCGGGACAAGGGTGCTGGCGAAGACACCTCCAATCGTTCCACCAAAAGGAAGAATAAGAAGCAATGGCGCGAGGACTCGCTCATGGCCACGGTTGACCACAAGGGTGGTCAGAAGCCCATGGAGGGCACTCCGAACCACTTTCAAAAATTACTTGAGGGGTTGTGCCTAAACCACGCCTTTCCTATTAAGCATCTACTCAAGGACTGCAGCCTCATGCGGTGGTTCTTGTCTGGAGGCTCCAACAAAGGGGAGCAGGGGAAGGAACCTGCCCCCACTATGGACAACACCGAGGAGAAGGACGATGGCTTTCCAACACTAGACGGTTGCCTTATGATCTTTAGAGGATCAGCGGCCTATGACTCCAAACACCGTCAGAAGGTCACACGCCGTGAAGTCTACCCGACCCAACCAGCCACACCTCTCTTCCTCCAGTGGTCAAAGTCTGCCATAACCTTCGATCAGGACCAACCATCCGGATACCGTCCCACACCTAGGGAGATATCCACTTGTGGTCGACCCAATCATTGGCCTAAAGCAACTCACCAAAGTATTGATAGACGGAGGCAACAGCCTCAACATCATGTACGCCAAGACAATCGACTGAGATGGGCATTGACCGGACGCGCCTCCACCCAACCTGAGCACCATTCCACTGGCATCATGCCCGAGAAGCAGGCCATGCCACTAGGGTAGATCAATCTGCTCATCACCTTTAGGGATCAGTTCAATTACAGGACTGAGACCCTCACCTTCGAGGTGGTTGGGTTCCCTAGAACCTTCCACGCCATCCTGGGACGTCCATGCTATGTGAAGTTCATGGCCGTCCCCAACTATACATACCTCAAGCTGAAGATGTTGGGCCCCCATGGTGTCATCACCATTGACACCTCCTTCCAGCGAGCCTACTAGTGCGAGGTCGAGTGCTGCGGCCACGCCACAGCAATCGTCGCCTTCAGAGAACTCGCCACCCTCAAGGAAGAGGTCGCCGAAGAAGCACCCGACGCGAAGAAATCGACTGGGTCATTCAAATCAGCAGAGGGCTTCAAGGAGGTCCTCATAGATCCTAGCAACTCTGAGGGAAAAATGGTACGCACTGGTACCACACTTTCCTTCTAATAGGAAAGCGCGCTCGTCGACTTCCTCCACGGCAACAAAGACATCCTTGCATAGAAACCCTTGGATATGCCAGGCATTTCAAGGGAGGTCACTGAGCATACCTTGAAGATCCATCTAGGCTCCAAGCCGATGAAGCAACGCCTATGTCACTTCGACAAGGAGAAGCACAGGGCTATCGGTGAAGAGATAGCAAAACTATCGATGACCGGATTCATCAGGGAAGTATACCACCCAGAGTGGTTAGCTAATCCCATTCTTGTACAAAAGAATAGCGGGAAATGGAGGATGTGTGTTGACTATACGGGTCTCAACAAAGCGTGCCCAAAGGATCCATTTCCTTTGCCGTGCATAGACCAAATAGTCGACTCTACCTCGGGGTGCGAAACCCTCTGCTTCCTTGATGCGTACTCTGACTACCATCAAATCATAATGAAAGAGTCCAACCAGCTCGCAACGTCTTTCATAACCCCCTTCGGATCGTTCTGCTACGTTTCAATGCCATTTGGACTGAAGAACACTAGGGCTATGTACCAGCGCTGTATGCTCATATGCTTCGAGGACCTCATCGAGCGGACCATTGAGGCTTACGTTGATGACATCGTAGTTATAAGTCCAAATGGGTTGACCACCTCAGTTTTTGATCTTGAGCAAACCTTTACGAAACTCTAGGCTGAATGGCATCAAACTCAATCCCGAAGAAGTGTGTTTTTAGGGTCCCGAGGGGCATGCTGCTCGGCTTCATCATCTCCGAGCGTGGCATCGAGGCCAACCCAGAGAAGATCTCAGCCACCACAAGGATGTGCCCAATTTAGAACATAAAGGGGGTTTAATGAATCATAGGGTGCCTCGCCGCCCTCAGCCGATTCATCTCAGCACCTCGGTGAACTGAGGTCTCCCCCATAATCGACTCTTAAAGAAAGTCAACCGCTTTGAGTGGACATTTGAGGCCTAGGAGGCACTTGACATGGTCAAACTGCTTCTAACAAGGCCACTGATCCTAGTTCCTCCAAGCGATGGGGAATCCCTCCTACTATATATAGCAGGCAACCATGCAAGTGGTCAGCGCCGCTCTAGTAGTGGAGCGGGAAGAAGAGGGGCACGCCCTCAAGGTCCAGCACCCTGTGTACTTCATCAGCGAGGTACTATCCAACTCTTAGACCCACTACTCCCAAATCTAGAAGCTCTTGTACGCCATCCTCATCACTAAGAGGAAGCTACGCCACTACTTTGAATCACACACCATGACGGTTGTGACATTGTTCCCCCTCGGCGAGGTCATCTAGAGCCAGGATGCCATAGGAAGAACTGCAAAGTGGGCACTCAAGTTGATGGATCAAGGCATCACATATACCTCTCGAACGGCGATCAAGTCCCTAGGTGTTGGCTGACTTCATCGCGAAATGGACCGAGATCCAGACACCACCGGCGGTCGTCGATCAAGAGTACTGGATGATGTACTTCGATAGATCGCTGATGAAGAAGGGCACCGGCATGGGCTAGTCTTCGTATCACCCCTTGGGGTCCGCATGAGGTACATGGTTCATCTCCATTTCTCCTCATCAAATAATGTGGCCGAGTATGAAGCGCTCATCAACGGCCTACGAATCGCCATTGAGTTGGGCATCCGATGCCTCGACATTAGGGGCAACTCCTAGCTGGTCATCAACCAAGTTATGAAGGAGTCGAGCTGCCACGACACCAAGATGGCTGCATACTGCCAAGAAGTCCGACGACTAGAGAACAAGTTCGACGGCCTCAAACTCAATCACATCCCAAGGCGCCTCAATGTGGCAGGCTGATGCACTTCCAAAAGCGGCATCTGGTCAAGAGTCAGTGCAATGGGTGTCTTCACCAGCGACTAACACAAACCCTCGGTACGCTACGAAGGGTCAAAACGGGCCAACGATGGCCTGCCTAATCTAGCCCCGGGGACTAACCAAATGATGGCTCTGTCTGGCCCCGAGGTCATGGAGCTTGAAGAGGATCCAGCGATAGAACTCGACCCTCTAGATGACTAGAGAACACTCTACCTCAACTACCTCCTCCATGATATGCTGCCGACGGACAAAACGGAGGCTCGACGGCTCGCACATCGCTCTAAGTCCTTCATTCTTGTAGAGGGCAAACTCTTCAAACGAAGCCACACCGGCATCCTATAGCTCTGCATCCCCATCGAACAGGGGAAGCTTCTACTGAGCAATATCCATGGTGGGGTCTGCGGTCACCACACCGCTCCTAGAACCTCAGTTGGGAATGCATTCCGACAGGGCTTCCACTGGCCCACTGTAGTAGCCGACACCGAGCAGATCAGTATGCACCTGCGAAGGGTGCTAGTACTATGCTCGGCAAACTCACCTCCTGGCCCAGGCACTCTAGATGATCCCCATCACATGGCCCTTCAGTGGTCTAGGGGCTCGATCTGGTTGGACCTCTCAAAAAGGCGCCTAGGGGCTACACCCACTTGCTTGTCACCATAGACAAGTTCACAAAATGGATCAAAGCTCGACCGATCTCCTTGATCAAGTTCGAGCAAGCTTTGCTGTTCTTCCTCGACATCATCCATTGCTTTGGAGTATCGAACTCCATCATCACAGACAATGGCCACGGTTGACCGATAAGAAATTCCTTCGATTCTATGATGAACAACACATCCGGGTCGATTGGGCCGCTGTCGCGCACCCCCAAATGAATGGGCAGGTCGAGCGCACAAACGGCATGCTCCTATAGGGCCTCAAGCCTAGGATCTTTAACCGGTTGAACAAGTTTAGTGCACACTAGGTCATCGAGCTCCTCACGGTGCTCTGGAGCCTAAGGACAACTCCCATCCGAGCCACCGGCTACACACCTTTCTTCATGGTCTACGGTTCTGAGGCCGTCCTCCCAACCGACCTCGACTATGGAGCACCAAGGATCAGAGCATACGATGAACAGGGAGCCAAGGCATCCCATGAAGATGCCATGGACTAGCTAGACGAAGCTCATGACATCGCCCTCCTCCATTTGGCCAAGTACCAGTAGGTGCTGCGTCGGTACCATAGCCGATGGGTGCGGGACCGAGCCTTCAATGTTGGGGACCTAGTTCTCTGCCTCATGCAGAGCAACAAGGACCGTCACTAAGCTCTCCCCGCCCTAGGAGGGGCCATACGTTGTCGCAGAAGTACTCCGGCCAGGCGCCTACAAGTTGAAAACCATCGACGGCGAGGTCTTCACCAACGCCTGGAACATTAAGCAGCTATGTTGTTTTTACCCTTAAATAAACACATACTTTTTCTTATCAGTTTCTATCATAAAAAATCCCCGATCTTTAGTGACATCCGACCCCCGCAAAGAGCGAGGGGTCGGACCTCACTCGAGGGCTGATATAAGTACATTTATCTTGCAAACACTCTCTGTGTTATCTTTGCAAACATTCTCTATGTTTTCCCTCTTTTCTCATGGCAAGTCCTAAGGGCTTGGATTTTGGGAACAAAATCTGAGTATAACTGGTAGGACTATGGGAAACCCATGCCCCAGCGGTTATGGCCTCCTTGCTCACCAGTGTGATTAGAATTGGCTCGCCCACACTCTGATTTTTTTTTGCAACCTTAACTATGGGAAGGGTCGGAAGGCACCAAACCTCTTTTACAAAAAGAGGGAGAAAAGCTGAAAAGCTATTTGCTGTAACAAAAGTTGAAAACTTATTCATTTTTCACACAAATTCATCGCTTACAAAGTGATTTCATCATGAAAAGGACTGATGTATTCATAAATACAAAAGACTGTTCACTCGGGGGCTCCCCCACAACTTATTCGATTATAGTTTCTGACCATTTGTACTCTAAAGTACTACTATAGTCGCCGCACCATGCTCTCCATCGGTGACGTCCTACCACTCCATGAGATCCTCGAGGCCGCCATCGCCTGCAATGTCGAGAACCACGCCGGTGACTTTGGTGCCTTTGCTAGGGCGTCTAGGGACTATGCCATCAGTGATCAGCCGTAACCCTGACAACGACACCTGGACGGGGGGCGCTCCTCGCCTGAAGAAAGGCCACCATGACTGATGGACATCTCTGACATCTCATCAAGCTTCATGAACTGGCCGATCTGAGCAGCTGTAAGGGCACCACCCCCTATCGACGCAGTCCTAGGTGGCTTCCCCACCAACAAGGCTCGCCTGGAGAAGATCCACTGAAAGAAGTCCCCGTACAGGCTCCATTCCGACGAAGGCCTCACGGACGATGACAAAGCCAACGGCGCTCAACACCCTCCAGTGCGCCTCCTCCTTCAGCAGCAGTGGCCCCTTCTCGGTGAAGGCGGCCAGCACCAGTGTCATCTATGTTGGATGACCTCCAGCTCAATATCGCACTTCGGATTCATGAACGGATCTGTGAGTTCTCCTCTCCCTCGCATTACACTCTCTCACTTAGAAACCACCGTGACATATGAACGCGCTTGGTGAAAAGGAAGAAGGAGGAGAAGCGGCAACTCAGGAATAGGCAGAGGAATGGGACGAGAACTCCTCTCCCCCCTATTTAAGGAAGAGGCATAGTAGTTGTGGAAATGCGAAAGGTTGGGACAAAAAACTCTCTCCCTTCCCATATTCAATGCAGATGGGAAATCGGTGCTGATGGGAATCCGAGGGGACGTGCCTAGACCGACAGGATGCACTCTGGTCGATGGGACGTTGCCTAGGCATGGCCCACCACTACCACACGATGGGCGCAAGAATCAGGGTGCACCCACATGAGGTGACTCTCCGCTTCCCCAGGTAGGACCATGGAACGACCCAACGATGGAACCCCCATCCAGGGGGCCCAATGGGCCTCCAGGGTTGATCAGAAGGCCTAGGTAAAACAACAAATGAACGACCACTGAAAGATAAGCACCTCTGTTGACTTACTTTGCGTGTTAATTTTATTACCGAGCTTTTGACCCTAGCAATGGTAGGGGCATGGACATCGCTCGGGGGCTGCCGAGAGTGTCTACTTGTTTAGACATCCTCATCGCCTGACCCCTCATGTTTAAAAACTGGAGACATGGTGTGCAGGTGTAAAACGTTGAGTAAAACTTGGATGAACTGCCTGAACCCTATGCCCCGGTGGCTACGGTGTTTTTGTTCACTAGTATAATCGAATTCACATTTCCCCGCATCCCAAGCTTTAGCATCCACCTTCTCGAGAAGGGTTCGAAGGGGTCCTCCTACAGAATCTCCTTCAAGGAGAAGCTATCAGGTCATCTAAAATCAATCAAACAGGCTCGGATCGCCACCGAGAGATAGAAACAAAAAATTGCGATGTACATGCAGGTCACGCCAACCCCATCGCAAATGTCAGACCCGAACCCCACACGGACATGTACGATAAGAGCTTCTCATCGCTCATGCCACCAAGGTAACATTACCGACCCCTATTTTTGTTTCAATTAAATCATACATTAAACCCATACATCCAAACGTTGCATATGCGATCGTCGCATCTCAATGCTTCATGTCACGCAACGAAGCAGCACCCTCGTCATTTGATATGAGTGGCAACTGACCAAGGTTCGAAGGCTGGCCCACAAAAGGCTCGAGGCCGCCTCGCGTCAAATAGAGCCAGGGGAGAAAAACTAAGATGAGCCCCAATGACCTTGCCTGACCCTGCGCAGAAGAGAACATGGACATCTTGACCTTTCTTGTTTGATTCTAACCTCGAGCCAAACCCACAAAATCTCCGTCGAGGAGAGGCCAATGGGCCACCTGAGCCTATCGAATGGCTCGGGCATTTGTCAGGAGGCAGGTTAAGAAGTAGTGGAATGCCACATGAGGGCCCTACCAACCCCGTCAGCTAATGATGGACCTAGATTCCACATGAACATACCCATTAGCGAGCTCATTGAGTGCTGACACTCGAGCCGTCGAGGCAAGTGTCGTTAGCTCAGCCCCTCCGGTTGCAAAAACCAAGGATGGGGTGACGCGTGAAACACGACTGACCCGTATCAGACCCCAAGGGGCTCAGGGGCTCGAGCCGCTTGATCCGAGATCGAGAGACCGAGGTTCAAAGGCTGGCCCACGAAGGGTCTGAGGCGCCTTGCTTCAAACCAGAGCCAGGGGAGAAAACGTAGATGAGCCTTAGCGGCCTTTGCCCAACCCACATTGAGGTGGATAAGGTCATCTCAACCTTCTAGTTCAATCTAGCCTCTAGCCGAGCCCATAGAATCCCCATTGAGGGGGAATCTATTGGAAGGCAGGTCAAGGAGCAATGGAACGCCACCTAGGGGCTTTGCTGACCCTATCACAAAGCAATGGGATCGGATTCTGTTCAAACATCCCCGTTAGCGAGCTCATCAAGCACGTCACTCGAGCCGTCGAGGCAAGTGACGCCACCTCGACCCCTCTAGTTGCAGAAACCACGGATGGGACGACTAGTCACAAAGCGAGCCGACCCTTGACCTAATCCCCATGACGCACGGGGGCTCGGGGAAGGCCAGGCCAGCATTGAGACCAAACACACGATCACGGAATGATCGCCAAAATCCTAAGTAAGGGGTACGTGCAAATACAATAATAAGTTTGCTACCCTCGCTTTGGTCTCCAGTAACATCTGGCCCCAGCGACCGCAAGGGGTTGGATCTCACTCGAGGGCTGATAAAGGTACAAATACCTCCTTTTTTTCAAAATAGTCCTTGCGTCAGACCTCTTCCTCATGTTAAAGTTGACGACAAGGTTTGTGGGAACATATAAACGAGCATGCCTGGTAAGACTACAAAAAATCCACACCCCGATGGCTATGGTAACTTTGCTCACCAGCACAATCAAAATTTCCCCCTTATACACATCGGGCCCTACAATCTTAATGAATGGAAGGATCAGGATCGCATAAACCTTTTTTCTCAAATGCAGAAGGGAAGAAAGTAAGCTCAAACGAACGAAACAAAATTGCGAAATGAAATCACAAATTTGTTCTCGGACACAAAAGTATGACACTTGTCCACATATTACAGATAAATGTTTATCAAACTTATTCAACTAACTACTTCCTCGAAGGGAGAACCATGTCTTTTAGCATGTTCGCTAGGTACCACGCAATAGGAGTCACCACCTTCTCAATCTCATCCAGCTCAGAGTTTTCATAGCCAAGTGCGAAGCCAAGGCTCATTGCCTCCAAGTTGATTTCCTGATCATAATGAGAGCAGTGCAATAGCAAAGGCTTGGGTGATCCTAGCATGAAAGGTGTTCTCCTCAAGCTGGCGCACCCGTGCCGTGATATCTACAGCATGAGCCATAAGTGAGCTGGTTTCCTCTGGCCACGCCACCCCTAGGTCATCGAAAACAACCCCTGATGGCAGCGTGCAGGAGATCATGCTCATCACTCTCGACCTGAAGAATCCCCCGCACCTCGGCGAGCTCCGTTCCTAGCCTGGCAGAGACGCTCTTCGGCCTCCAGCCTTTGGGCCACCGCGGCTCCAAGATCCGCCCAGAGGGAGCTAACCCCCTGACGCACCTCATCGCGCTCTCGGACGGCCTAGTCACTGCTCCTCGCAGGGCCAGTGCCGTGCTCCAAGCGGAGTCTTTCTATGGTCTGGCATAGCTCGCTAACTACGCAGCTGGGCGATCACCTCGGCTCTCTGCTATAGGGCCATGGACCTTTCCTCGGCTTCTAGCTTGAGGTCCCGCTCCCTCTCTAGCTCTTCTAGGAGCTCTATGGCCTATTGGCTGGCCTCAACGTCCTTCTAGAGCAGCTCGCCTCGCTCCTTTCAGACCCTAGCAGCTGCCTCCTCATCCTGCTGCACCCTCACCCATTAGATCCTAGAACATCCCATGGATCTCCTCCACGTCCTGACGCACCTCAGCTTCCTGCTATTGGGCGGCAGCAAGCTGGGCGCTCACATCTCCGCCTAGCCAGGCCTCCTCGCTGAGGCGGTCAAATTCCAAATTCTGCTGGCAGGAGGAACCAGGATTTCTTCTGGCTACGAGCAATGAGGGACTTGAAAAGAAGACCAGTATCAAAAATACAAAAATACATGAAGAAAGCGAGAGGGAAGATCAAGCGAATACCCGACCAGTGGGAATGATGATGTCACACAGGACGCCCCTGGCCTGGCTCAAGGCATCAATCATAGCTGAGAACCCAATGTCAAGACTCTCCCGCTCTATGCTCTCGGTAGCATCGTCGAGCGAGCAGAGAGTCGATGTTGGGTCTCGAGGAGCCATCCACTGGAGCGGCAGCTCGCCCTACGTGGGTGAGTGGCTACCCCCCGACATCAGGGCCGAGGGCGACCCCCCACTGATCCTCTCCACCACTACCATGATGCCCAGGGAACCTTCGGCCGTATCCTCCTCTGTCCGGCCTACCTCGGGCTCCGTCGCCTAGGCCGCTGGTGGCACGGATTACGCCACTCCCTCGAACACCACCATGGCTACGTCCGGCTGTGCCTGGCTTGTCACAATCTTTGTCATAGAATAAAACTTTCCTAATTTAAGATAACTTGGACCCTAATCTTTCCCTTTTTGTAGAGTCCGATACGCAATTTCCTAGGTGCCAATCGTAGCTCATCGTCACTATCTGCTGACGTCATCCAAAGAGATCTGATTCCAGAGTCATATCTGAATCAGCTGATATCGATCCTCATGCAATCGATTCCTTGATGGGCACAATTTGGAAGCCTTGAAATATCCGCGTTCTTCTTTCCAAATTTTGGTGTAAACAAAGCTTCATCGAGATCTTTCATATCAAAGTTGAGGACAATAACTTCTTCATCTCCAAAAGTATGTTAACATCACTACTAGCAAGTAAGATGTCATCCACATACATGATTAGGAGAATAAATTTCCCATTCTTGAACTTTGTATAAATGCAATTGTCCTCAACATTCTCTTTAAACCCAAGCTTTCTTATCGTTCCATCAAACTTTAAATACTACTGTCTAGAGGCTTGTTTTAAGTCATAAATGGATTTCTTCAGGCGACATCTCATACGCTCTTTTCCTTTCATGACAGAACCTTTTGGTTGTGCCATGTAGACATTGTCATCTAAATCCCCATTAAGGAAAGTCGTCTTTACATTCATCTGATGTAATTCCAAATCGTAATGCACCACTAACGCCATAAGTCATCTTTGCATGAGACTGCAGAAAATATCTCATTATAATATATTCCTTCTCTTTGCATAAAACCTTTCACCACAAGTCACGCTTTAAATCTTTCCACATTCCCTTTGGAGTCATATTTAGTTTTGTAGACCCATTTATAGCCTACTATCTTGACTCCTTTAGGAATTCTTTCTGAATCTCAAACACTGTTGGTGCCCATTGATCTCATTTCATCTTGCATGGCTTCAAGCCACTTTGATGAGTGAGCACTTCTCATGGCTTCTTCAAATGAGGTGGGATCACCCTTCATTTGAAATTCTTTACATTCATAGACTTTGTAGTCATCAGGAATGGCTGGTTTCTAGCTCTTTGAGACCTCCTAGGGGCCTCATTAGTTGGCACTTGTTCCATATGGGGCTGTTGTTGCTCTTCCTTATGTGAGACAACAGGTTCTATAGGATCTTGAAGGACAAGTTCCTCATGTTCATTTATTGTTGCCACGAGAGAACTAACAACATATGCTAGTCACTATAGTGTCTTGTACTATTGGTGCAACAGCAACATGTAGCGAGAAAAATGGCTCCTGAACCATCGGAGTGGGCACGTATACCCGCTTCTCCTCAGAGTTAATTTCTCGCGCTACCATACTCTCCCTGACCATATCATCCTCCAAGAACACAATGTGTCTTGTTTCTACAAACTTCGTATATTTATTAGGACAATAGAAACGATAACCTTTTAACTTATCTAGATAGCCAATGAAATGGCAACTGACTATCTTGGGGTCTAGCTTACCAATATTTGGGTCAAATACTTTAGCCTCAGTTGGACAGCCCCCGCACACGTAAGTGGTTAAGTGAAGGTTCTGTTTCTGTCCACAACTCATATGGTGTTTTAGGCACCGACTTGCTTGGTACTCGATTGAGAATATGAATGGCGGTTTTTAATGCCTCCATCCATAAACTTATCGGTGAAGTGGAGTAATTTATCATACTTTGCACCATATCCATTAAGGTACGGTTGCGTCTTTCAGTTACTCCATTCTACTGAGGCTCGTCTGGTGTAGAGTACTAGGCAACTATGCCATTTTCCTGTAAGAACTCTGCAAAAAGGTCTAGGAACTTGACCATATGGGGTATGTCGACCGTAGTACTCCCCAACGGTCAGATCTTACTATCTTTATCTTTAAATTGTGCTGATTTTCTACTTTGGCCTTAAATATCTTAAATTTATCCAATGCTTCTGATCTTTCCTTAATTGGATAAATATATCCATAACGAGAATAATCATCTGTGAATGTTATAAATAAATCATAACCATCCACACTTTTCACAAGAAAAGGACCATATATATCTGTGTGAATTATTTCTAAAATTCCTACGTTTCGTTTGACATGTTTCTTTATTTTCTTAATATACTTTTCTTTTATGCAATCAATGCATTGTTCTAAATCTAAAAATTCTAATGGTGGAAGAATTGATTTCTTAATCAATCGTTCTATTCTCCCCCTCGAAATATGGCCTAAACGACAATGCCATAATTTTGATGATACATCATGAACTCTCTTTCGCTTATTTCTTGTATTCATAGATGAGGAGGCATTCTCATTCTCGGTGCTCATAACATTCACATTCTCAGAAAGCGATAACAAATAAAGCTCGTCTTGTCGGAAGGCAAGACTAACACACTTATGATTAAACACTATCTTACATTTGCAATTACCAAAATGGCAATCAAATCCATCATCGTCTAAACGTGAAACACTTATTAAGTTTCTAGGTAAAGAGGGTACATAAAGGACATATGTAAGCTTAAGTACAAAAGCCATCATTTAATTCTAATGGAAGTTCTCCAATGGCTTCAACTTCAGCTTGGACTCCATTTGCCACCTTAATGTGTTTTTCTACTCTTTGTAGGGTCCTCCTCATATGAAATTCCTGTAATGAATTTACAACATAAATAGTTACACCTGAATCAATCCACCAAGTAGATTTTGCATAACTTAAATACACGGACTCATCTACGAATGTAATAATGTCCTCATCTTTTCTCATCAGGTGCTTCAGAAAATCTGGACAATCCTTCTGACAGTGTCTAGTCTTCTTACACCATTTGCAGGTGTCCTTGTCCACTTGAACATAGTTGGATTTCTGATGGTGATCTTTTTGAGGGGCCTTTCCTTGTGACTTAGAGGATGAGCTATTGTCCCACTGAGGTTTCCCTTGTGGTTTGTCTTTCTTATTGTAAAAGTTCTTCCTTTTATTTTCCTTCACATGGTTAGCTGAGTCACCATGTGATCTCTTCAGCCTCTCTTCTTGCACACACATTGCAATGAGCTTCTCAATGTCCCACTTATCTGGCTGTAAGTTGTAGTTCACAACAAAAGTCTCATACTCTTTGGGTAAAGAAGCAAAAATCAAATGAATTAGGAACTCATCCTTGAGCTCCAAGTCCATTGGCTTGAGCTTAGATGCCGTGTTGCTCATCTTTAATATGTGCTCTCTAATCCCTCCATTAGAGTATTTCTCATTGACTAACTTCTTAATTAGAGTGCTTCCACAAGCCTTTGAAGAGCCAGTAAACTGACTCTCCATCTTCTTGAGATACTCAGTGATGGTGGTACATTATGGGATTGATCCCCTTATTGGATCCTTAATGGAGCCCTTAATCACTATCAAACACTTGCGGTTCGAACTATCCCACTTCGCACGATCAAGATCGTACTTCATTCTCACTTCTACATGGTCACGCTGTCGAGTAGCGAAAGTTGCATCGGTCTCATTTTCTGCCCTCACCGGGTCCACAGGTTCAGTGGGACACAGAGAGATAAGTGCTAGATCATTGTCAGAGAGCGTAAGTGCTATCTTAAGCTTCTCTCGCAATGTGTTATAGTTGCTCCTATTGAGAGACGGAATGGACAAGATAAACGTCATTGGGTTGTAGCCTGAAAACAACATCAGAGAAAGTGAGAAACATTTAACATAATAATTGCATGCCTTAATTTAACGTTTGTTAAAATTAAAACATACAATATTCTTCTACCATAATTCTACACCACTGTTGGGTAGAAATAGAACTAATGCATAAAACTCATAAATAAAATTTATAATATTGCTATCATCAACTTTGGTCAGAAAATAGCAATATCATAAATATAATATTCTTCTACATTAATTCTATAACACCGTTGGGCAGAAATGGAAATAATGCATGGAAAAACAACTCATAATTAAACTTATAATATTATTATCATCAACGTTGGTCAGAAAATAATAACACCGTAATTTAACTTAAACGAAAAATGCCTACTCCTCCAATTATAATTTTTTCGTTGGTCCAATCTAATTAGAGGATTAACATAATCATAGCAGCGGAAACATGAAAAAATTCTTGAAAAATAATACTTATTTAGAAGCATTTCAAGGTCCTCATCTAGTCTCTGAAAATTCTAACACGTTGGTGCAAAAATTATCAGAGATTTATACTCATACTTTGACTGAAAATAATCAAAATTTGCTTCTAAAAATATAAAACTTAAAACCATCTGCTACTATTCATTTGGCCGCGCCAGTGCTGTGCGGCCCGCAGCCCAGCAGGCCGACCTCGCAGTCGCGCTATCAGAGCAGCCCAGCAAACCCAACTCGCGGCCGCGCTACGCTGCTCTCGCGTCCTAGGCTGTAACCTGGGCCTGGGCCGGGAAAGCTCCTTCCCGCCTGGGCCGCCTGTGGTGTCACGATCGACGGCCGTTCGCCCAAATCAGCAGCATAAAAACCCGCCCCGTCCATGCCTTTCCCTAACCCTAATTCATTTCCATTCTCCCCTTCTCTCTCTTCACCGCACGCCACAGCCGCCGCAGCCGATGACTCCCTGGCGGGCGCGACGCTGGAGGTGGCGACGCCGCCGTCGCTGCTGCGCTCCCTTTAGATCGGATTTGGGTTCTATCGGTGGGGTACTGTGGCAACCGGTGAACCTCGTACTGCGAGCTACCGGCCCCCACCTCTTTATATAGCGCAGTGCGATAGGGGCCCACCAACCATGTAGTGTTGTGCGCCCCCGATCAGGGCGTGGGATCAAGGCCCAAGTTGGCCGTGGGGCCAATCTTGGTGGAGAGATCAACCTAACAATATCAATATTTCTATGCACAGAATTCTTTTGGTCTAAAAAGATTCAAGATTTCATCATAGCACAAAAAAACCCGATCCAAAGAAAGTTTTTTTTTTCTGAATGACTAAGGAAAGTTCTTCATTTCCTCCTAGAAAACCCTCTTCCCTCTTCCCTCTTTACATGCTCTTCAATATTTTCTTGCAGAAAACCCTCCCCATCTGAAAAAGACCCAGCCAGAATTTCCCCCGCTAAATCGTCGTCTCAATACTGTGAATCAGTAGGAGTATCTGACCTCGAAGGTAGGGGGTTTGAGGGGCAGGACGCAGGCATGGCAGTGGAGATGGGACATGGCCATCCGGATGTTGATCTGCGGCTCCTCCATGGCTTGCACCACCGCCGCCACCAGAGCTCCCTCTCCCTGCCCACCTTGAACAGTGTCTTCCAGTTATAACAGTATTTTCTCTGACAACAATCGGAACAGTATTTTTGCTTATTTTTCAGTTCAGCCGAACAGCCTATACAACTACAAAGCGACAGTAGCTACTAAAGGGAACAGAAAAAGACAAAAAAAAAGATGAAAGAGAAAAAGGGGACGGAAGACCACTACTGTTGAGTAGGGAATTTTGCTGAGTAGGGAATTCTAATAGGCTTTTTACTGAAAGGAATTTCATAGAAAAGTAGTAGTTTGAAGCCCACAACGATCGACCAAACTTTTACTTTGGTTGAGCAAAGCAATGGCCAATGCAACAGTGTCTAGAATTCGAAAGTGATGAACTAATGATTAAATGGTAATATATAGTAGTCTTCTTTTTTATGGTAATATATAGTAGTCTTCTTTTTTATTCCAAACATCATTTTACCACACGTTAGTCTTGTCTTCGAGAAAGTATCTATATATTTGTATAAGATATTAGACGACTTGCGTCTTTTGGCTAGAGTAGTATTAGTACCAGTCATATAGAAATGGACGCACACGATGAGGCCCGCTATGTAAAAGGCTAAAACTGTCCGTTTGACACATATATTAGAGGTGCTGGAATTGAAAGATTCAATACCAAATCAGACCTGGTATTGAAACACACAATACAAATTCTATTGTTTCGATGTACACTGAATTGGATGTTGGAGTGGGAGCCGAGTCAAGGAAAAGAGCGCATCAGGCACCAACCAAGGAGAGGAGAGAGACCAAGCCACCACTGTAGGGGAGGAGAGAGAGGCACCTGCCATGGGGAAGAAAGGTGTGCTACGTCGATGGTGGAGGAGCATCGGAGGCGATGTTTGGGTGGCGGAGGAGTGTCGGGGCTGGAGGAGGGTTCGGTGGCAGAGTTTCGTCAGGGGTGGCACGATGCTAGAGGAAGAGCGTTAGCAGTGGAGGCACATTGGGGCGACGCATTAGGGGCGGAAGCGCGTTAGGGTTGTTGAATGCCAAGCAATATAGAGGGGGAGGGCTTGGTGTTGAATATGAGGGGTTGCAAGTATAGTAAAAATCGTTTGATATTGGGGGTTCAATTAAAATTTTGAATTCTTAATCATCCAAATAACCGCATTTGGAGCGTACATAAGTAATTCGATACAAATTTAAAGTGAGCATCCGCTGTCTCTGCGCTGAGCCAGTGAGCACACAAATAGAAGCAGAGCAGTCCCTTGTGTGGCCTCTGCGTTGTTTTTTGGATGGTTTATACACAGTAATCAAACTACATGGAGATATTTTTTTTACCATTTTCACTATTTATTAGTTAGTGTGTTTTTTTATACACTTTTCCTATTCCCCAGTCGCCTGAAATCGGGCGTGTGTTCAGGCGACGCTTGGGGCCGTTGGATGGAGTTTGCGATCCGTGCGCTCTGTTTCGTTGTTATTGGTTCCGATTTTCGTTATTGGGTCCGGCACCACAGACCGCACCCGCTAACACCACGCTTCCGTCCTGAGTCCTGACAGTGACACGAGGTCCACGGGGAAGAAGCGGCGGCGGCGGCATGGCAGCGCGAAACCTCCTTGCGCGGTGCGGATGCGGTGTACGCGGCGGCGTGCGGCCACCGCTTCCCCACCCCCCCAGGCGCCCTTGCTGGTTACGGAAGCTGGAACATCGGCTGCCGCCGCTCAGGTCTGTCCATTCCCCTCCTCCAAACCCCTACTGCTCGGCCTTCTGTGCTAACGTGAATCAAGCAAGCCCTGCTAGCCTCCCCCGTCGTCGTCGTCTCCACCGTCGCTCTCCTCTCCACCGGGTCCTCATCTCCTCCCTTCATCGCCTCTCCCTTCACCGCCCCAGAACCCCTCATGCCGGCGCTGCTGCGGCGGGGGTCCTCCGCGGTATCTGTAGTCCCGATCCGCCTCACTACGTTCGATCGATCCACTTTCCCTTTTACCGAGAATTTCCGCGAATCTGTGCTTTCCGTTGTTCACTCATTTTAGGATCGCAAACCTAAGTATTTTGTTTTGTACTTTGTAGTGATGCAAGGGGATGGTTTGAAAGTAATTTGGTTTGTAGTGATGCAACGGGATGAAAGTAATTTGGTTTTTACTTTGTAGTGATGCAATGAGATGGTCACGAATTTGGTTTGTTGTGATGCAATGGGATGGTTTAATTCCGAGAATGCTTCAATTGTATGCGCTCATTTGGTGACTGGGAACCTTGCTAATATTTCTTTCAGTTCTTGTAGTACTGTTCTCACAAGCCTGAAATGTCTTGCCTGTTGTTTCATATCCTTTGTTTATTTTTTCAGATGACTGGGAGGATCCTAGTAACGCGACCAACATCTTTAGCTAATTTCACCAAGAGGTATAGCTGTTCTTGAAATCAGTGAACTTCATTACCAGAGCTCTTTCCTTTATTTGCAAAATATACCGGTAATGGACTGATATTTTGAGTATTTTAGTTTTTAGGCACATGAAGGACTGAAAGTTCCTTAACGTATCTTTGAGATTCTAGTACCATGCTGTTGAAAATTTGGAAAGCTTTTCTGCTCAATCTCGCGCCATCATAGTTTAGATCCTGTGCTTTAGGTTTATGCTCCTCACTAAACTTGACATGTTGTGCTAACACTGTTCCCCCTTTCTTGTACTGTCTTTCTACAGTTTGGAAGAGATGAAGGTGACTCTTCTTCAGCATGATGTGAAGTTACTCATTGTTGATAACATGGCTACTCTTATGTCGCTGTAAGCTATGGACATGGAATTTCCTTAGTTTAGTTTTCAAATAACTTGCTGTATATTTTAAAAGGTTGAATTGTATTCTTGTAGACACTGTTCTACATATATAAGTATATTCTTTTGCTGGCAACCAGATCGTCAAAATGTCCAATTTCAGATTGTAGTATGTTTGACTATAGAATAGCATAATGTCCAAACTGCTATTGTTGTAGCAAAACAAGAGCCACGGCTGCTATCTAATGGATTAGTTTCTGTGCCATCTCACTGACTGCTACACCTCTAATGCTTGCTATGTTTAGAAGCATTTCACATGTGTAGCCTTTAGGTTTTTACATAAGCTGAGTTTATAGTTCCTGAATAGTTATGCTATCAGTTGATAGAAAACTAATCCTCTGTTACATCCTGTCTGTAATAGGGAAAATGAGAACGCTACAGCAGGTTTCAGGCAACACCCTTTAAGATGGACCCTTTCTTTTTCTTAAGTGTGTCTCCTAGTCTCTTAATGCTCACAGAACTTTCTCTGTAATGTTTTAGTTTACCAATACTCATCCTGCTGAAATACCTTTTATTTCTTCTCGTTCTTTTTTCCTTGTGCAAGCGCTAGAGTCTTACCGCCTGTGACCGGAAGGTCCCGGGTTCGAGTCGCGGTCTCCTCGCATTGCGCAGGCGAGGGTAAGGCTTGTCACTGACACCCTTCCCTAGACCCCGCACAGAGCGGGAGCTCTTTGCACTGGGTACGCCCTTTTTTCCTTGTGCAGGTCTATAGCAGAGTTCTCAAGAATTCCAATCGTGGTTACAAGCCAAGTACGCAGCCAAAGTAATGATGATGGTTACCATTTTTCCTTTGAAGGTTTGGACTTTCTTCCTATAACGGCTATGTTTTAGACAATTTGTCGAACTTGACTAAACTATCCATCAAAATCATCTGCAGTGGACAGAAAGGATGGTAATAACTGTGCTGAAAGGTTTGATTCTCATCTTGTTGCTGCACTAGGGATTCAGTGGGCTCATGCTGTAACTGTCCGTCTAGTCTTTGAATCTCATTCAGGTTTGTCCTGATATTTTTCTAAATACAGAAGGGGCTTATGTTCTCTTTTCATCTGCCATTGATGGATCGCAAGTTCGCAACACTCATACCTAGATTTTTGAATTCGTATCACATCAGTCAATCAGTACCTATTACTAAGATCATATGGATGCTTGGTGCTTTTTTCTATATTTTAATTTCGACTGGTTTGATATGTTGCCTAGTTATGATTGCATGACATTAGTTTTATCTTAGAACCTAACTTCAGTTTTGATGTTTGATTGAAGTGTGCAGAAGCACAACTAAACGTGACGAACTTCTAAAAATGCATTGCTTTTTTTAATACATCTTGCAGCATAGCAGTACAACAGTGAGTAACATTTAGTGCTGCATCATAATATGGCAAATTTGACATCACTTGGTAAAAATGCTAGGATATGAATATGCCTAGTGATGAAAGAAAATTGCATCTATGTTTAGGAGGCTTGCTCTGACAGTAAAATGTTTCTATGAGTTCCTGAAGGTGTTCATTTTTGCTTACTAAAATATTCCCTTTTTGCTATCATGTTTAGTCTTCGTCACTTACTATTTTACTAACCAAATAGCAACTTCACATTTATCCATCATATCATTTTAGATGAAATAATTGTAAACTGTGTTCTCCATAGGCCACAGGTTCATCAAGGTGGCAAAATCACCTATGTCTCTAGCAGTATCATTTCCATTCGTTGTTGAGTCATCAGGCATTACATTACTAAGTGATGAAGGCATTGATGTGACAGGTTCTGAGATTACCTCAATTCGTTGTCAAGGTATAATCTATGTTTTTTCTACAAATAATGGGCTTAATCTTGCAGTCTTCTTGTTATTTGTCCTAACACAGATATTTCTCCAGGGCAAAATGTTCTGGCTTGATAACCATTTGAATCCTACTATACCTACTGAAAAGGTGTAATCATGCGCTCTTTGTTGTCAAATTGGGCCTAGCAAGTTGGGTTATTGCCGAGGTTTTCTTAAACTGTTCTTTTTTCATGTCAAATTGCGTAGTTACTGCTGAGAAGCAACTATGATGTAGAGTCCATGCTGAAGGCATGTGGGATTACAATTGCTAGAAGTTTCACATAAGTTGATGGTAGGGTACAGCAGCCCCCATGGTTGGTCATTACCGTTTATCCTATATCATTTCAGATATCCTTTGTGGTTATGGAATTTTGAAGGCGTAAATCTTATAACTGTCTTTTCGTTCAGCTTAAAGCTGGGAATGGTGAAGACATTTTTACACGCAATGGTAGATGGAACTTCAACAATAGGGTTAGCATCTGTTAGTTTGCAGTCAATTGGTGTTGTTTCAAGTCTGTTAGTTGCCCTGAAATAAGAAGTGTCCTGCATTCATAACCCCACACTAAAGCAACTGTGTTGTGAGATAAGAAATGTCCTGGCAGACATGTTGGTGCCTGCAGGAGCAACATACTACTGAATTTACAAGTGCTCTGTTACTAATAATATCTGCTGTTGATGAGAACCATACAAATGAAGCATTCAGTTGCACAATTGCAATCACCAACAATGTAAATTGCAGCTATTGGGCACTGCAATTGTAGTTCTCAGCATATGCAATTGTAGTTCTGAACATAATTTAATTTAAGCTTGTAGCATCCTGTTCATTGCATAAATTACATAAATTAATTGGCCACTCAAATTGACCGCATGCTCCTTTCTAATTGATAAATTTTTCTTCCATCTGTTGTTCCTGGTTTTGTCAATTGTTAACTTTTCCCTTCTTAGTTTTCTTTGTTGCACCTGCATTGCCTTTGGTGTTGTCAACATCTCCAGTAGCTTTTGTGTATCAGATCTCTTATTTCTGATTTCCTTGTTTTGCCTGCCTGCAGTTGCTCGCATCTGCTATGCACATCTCGTTGCTGCTCAGGTTGGTCAGTTCATAAAATTCGATGAGATGTCGGAGACGTCCTCTAGCCACGGCGGCCACACTTTGGCCGGCAGCGTCCCTGTCTAGGAGCTGTCCCGTTTGCATGAGAAAGTGAGTAGCTTGATGTTCTTCTACTGAGCAGGGGAATGTGTCGTGGTTTTACTTTTTGGTGGATGGTTGGGTCTGAACCCTCGTAGTTTTGTCGGGTGGCGGTAAACTCTCCGTGAACTTGTTGTGGCACTTGGTACCTGCCTTGCCGCAGGAAGACTTAACCTGGTCGTAGGATGTTAAATGTTGGTTTTTTAAGCACTGCTGCTGCAGTTATGCTTGGGTGGCTGTAATGCCGACACATCGCAACTATGTTCGGTGGCTTGTTGCAGCACTTGGTGCCTGCCTGCCTCAGGAAGACTTGGAACCTGTTAGACTTGTAACCCCAACCCAGTAGCCTTTGTTTATTGTGATTTGTGCCAGCACAAAGCATATTTTTGTCCTTGTCCTTTCATAGAAAAAAATTTCATTCTTGTGATTTGTGTTAACACATCTTTTTCTTTGTTTATTGTGATTTGTGCCAGCCCAAACTAAATTTTTGTCCTTGTCCTTTCATAGAAAAAAATTTGTTTGTTGTGATTTATGATAGCACACACCACATCTTTGTTACTTGTGATTTGTGCCGACACACAACTCATTTTTGTCCTTCTACTTTCATAGAAAAAAATTGTTTCTTGTGATTTGTGCTACCACATCTTTTAACTTTGTTTATTATGATTTGTGTCAACACACATCTATCTTTCGTGATGTCACTGCTGCTCTGTGTTGCTGCTTGTAGTTTAGGTGCTAGTTGAAATGCCCATTTAGTCTTCTGTGATGTTACTGCTGCTCTGTGTTTATGTCATCTTTTGGGTAGTGCGCATCATTTCAGCAACTGGAGCTATTTCTACAGCAACCCGTCTCCAAGATTCAAAATATGGTGGTGTGGTTACATATGAGGTATGTTGTTGCTGGTTATAATTTGCCTAAAAACTACTTCATGTATGTGTTCTGTTCTTACAGAATACTCAATTTTGAGTTCACAAAACCTCACAGCTTGGAAAATATGCTCTAGGTACTTTGAAGTTGTGCTCTTGGAAAATATGTTCTCTTGATTACACATTAAGTAGTAAATTGCACACTTAAATTTTTGCAATTATGGTGTTTAACATGTGCAATATCCAGTCTTGATGATAAATAATATTGCTCTAACGTGGTTTAGTGCTTGCAGCTGAATTATATGGCTGGCTGCTTCATTTCATGCTTCGTTACCTGCTTTTTGAAGGCTAATATGCATTTAGGAAGCACGGTCTTCCAGTTTTGTCATTAGTTCTGTAATGCGCAGGTGTTCCTGTTGTTTTCTGTAAGTCTGATCCTTATCCTCTATTAAAGAGCCTTTTTCCCCTTCTGTGAACCTGTGTGTAAGGTTGGATGTTGATGTTACTTGTCTTTCTTGATTTTGCAGGTTAACACCAGCGGACAGTTTGTTGGTCTGGCTGAGATGGTGGATCGGGTTGATTTTAACAAGACAGTTGAATACTGGCAGTAGGACAAGTGGACTGTTTGCTTTCCTGTCAAGTGGCACATTGTGAAGGACATTCCTAGCAGCTTGTTGAAGGACATCATTCCTAAGTATAATGAAAACAAACCAGTTACAAACAGCAGAGATACGCAGGAGGTGAGTTAAGTTGCTTTTAGTTTTTCTCTTGTTTTGTCAGCTTCTCCACTGATTGTTGATGGTTTCACATTGTAGCAGAAATTCTTGATATGCATGAATCAGGAAGCCAGTACTCTCTTAAGAGAAATGGAAAATTGTTATGTCTAAGTCTTTTAATGTTGCGGTAGCTAAGTTTCCCCATACTTTTTCATGGTGTCTGCAGGTTAAGCTTGACCAAGGCCTTCAGGTTTTAAAGATTTTCAAGGATCATGTCTGCAAGACATCCATCTTGGATGACTTTAGCTTTTATGATGGCCGTGAAAAGATAATGCAGCAGAAGAAATCAAAGCGTCAGTATCCAGTTGAGGTGTGTGACTACCAATCTACTTTGTGTAATGAGCCCTCTTTTAATGCACTTGTATGAATGTTAGCACTTGCAGTTTCACTTGTTAACCTGAGAGCTATGAAAATCTAGCGTCTGTTCCCTAAGATTTCCTTTGAACATGTACAAGTTGCAGCAATGGAGGTACTGTAGGGTTGGTTTGAGCATTTTTCCTATTACAAGCTCATGTGGATTGGCAATTTGGCATTATTTAGCCTGTTTCATGGTATCCATCAGTAGTGTTTACCCTTATTTGGATGTTGATAAGCTATTTCAACTGCCATTTTTCCACTCTCCAGGTCATGAATGGAAAGTTGGTTGCCACCAACAATGCTGAAAATCAAGCTACTGATGGGAAGCAGAATGTGCAGAAACCTGAGGCCATAGCGGAATAAAATGCTGTGATGGAGAATGGTGCAGTGGCAGTAGCTGCTAATGGTGTCACCCCAAGGGAGCAAACTGCCATGGTTGCAGAAGGGTGCAGTCTAAGGCGATTCTGTATCCTGTTAGGTTTCTTGTGTTGGTTTCTCAGAATGTACCATTTTCACATTGGTTGGTTGCATTGTCATCTAAGGTGGTTAGATAGATAGTAGTAGTTCTTATTCTGTTGAGTTGTCATTTGTCTTGTTTGGAGTTGTACCTGTGTGACTATTTGAAATGTGCAATTTTCAAAAATGTGACATGTGTTACATATACAGTATAATTGAATTATCAAGTAGTATTTGCACTATTTGAAATATGCAATTTTCATATTTGTGTTTTGTAATTTTTGAAGATCATATTCATTGTTCATTTGTTTATCGAGAACATCTCATTATGTGTGACTAAATATTTTTAAGAACATCCCATCATATTCATTGTGACTAAATTATATATATCTCAT